>NW_027331941.1:1175562-1280562 GCF_048418815.1 Hemitrygon akajei
CTCATGTATAGCACATTAACAAAAAGCCAGTGAATATCCAAATACAAAATGACAACGCGGTTTCTTCTTTATCAATCCATGTTTTTACTTCTTCAGTAAATTTCAACAGATCTGTCAGGCATAATTTTCCCGAGGGAACGATGCACGCTACCAAGTACCATGAAATTACATCCTGAACATTTGACTCCGGCATCACCGCGACCGCTAAAGTCGGACTAACTGGCCTATAATGTCCTTTCTGAAGAGTTGGGTGACATTTGCAATTGTCCACTCCTACGTAAACATTCTGGAATCTAGAGATTCTTCAAAGATCATTTCCAATGCATGCTTAATCTGGTCAGTCACCTCTTTCTCAACTCCGGCGTGAACACCTTCTGCTCCAGGTGACATATCTACTTTCAGACCTGTCGGTCTCTCCAGAATCCTCACCCTAGGATTGGTAACTTCGCACATCCACTGACATCTAAGTCAGTGGGACAGTTCTGCACCGCGCTACTGTCTTCGCCAAGGATGACTGATGGAAAATATCTATTCAGTTCGTCGCTATTTTCCTGTCCCCCATTATTATCCGTCAAGCGTCGTTTTCCAGCAGTCCAGTATGTACTCTCGCATTCATTGTAGACTTATGACATCTTTAACGTACAACCAAACTGCATTTCCACAGTTAATTCTTGCACTACAGAACATCTCGTGATAATATTTGAAATCTCAACCATTATAGATATACGATGGGATGTATGGACAATTTACGTGTTTAGAATTTTTGCGTGAAGTGGAGGAATGTAGCACACAGTGAACTCTCTATTAGTTAGGCTGTGTACTCTGCCCTTTGCTGTTTACACTACTAACACATGACTGCGCAGTCAGATTCAAGGGGAACCTGATCATTCAATTTGCTGATGATATCACATTGGTGGGGCTTATCAGCAAAAATGATGAAACAATGTACAGGGAGAAGGTCAAACACCTAGAGAGCTAGTGCCGTGACAACAACTTGATACTTAATGTCACTAAAACTAAGGAGATGATCGTCGGTCTCAGCCTGAGCACACACCCCTCAGCATCAGCGGCTCCACAGTGGCGAGAGTGGAAAACATCATGTTCCTTGGGGTGCAGATCTCGGACAATCTCACCTGGTCCAGAAAAAACACTGGGATTGCGAAACGGGCCCAACAGAGATTGTACTTTCTGAGGAAACTTAAACAAGCAGCACTCCCCACTAACATTTTAACCACATTCTACAGAGGCGTGGTTGAGAGTGTGCTGAACTTTTGCATCACAACCTGGAAGAGATGGCTGAAAACAAATATTTTGTCGCCAGAGCAGGGCGCCTCTGTGGCGTAGCTGTCTGTTTCCAATGGAATTCCAGCGGCCTTTGTCCATAGCGGTGTCTGGGGTTCATAATCTGCCATTAAACTGGTCTGAAAGTGAACAATCAATCAGGGCGAAAAGCGCAACCCGGCAGAGCCACAATTGAAGTACTGAATCCTTCTTGGAGCAGATGTGATTCTTTGGAGAAGAGAAATCTTTGTCACCGTGAGGTGCAGGAGTAATTTGGCAGCGGAAACGTGTTATGAGTATGAGTTCTTGTAGGGATCAATGCAAACGCTAGGGGACAGTGTGAGCAGATGTGTGCTAATGATGTCCAATTACTCCTTTATGGGTCATCATTTCATCATGCCTGTGATGTGATCAGTTTTCTTTGGAGAACATCTTATTCAGGTTGTCGAATGCGGCGGGTGCAGACTCGGGAGCTCAGCACCAGGCAGGTTCTGAAACTACGCTGGGCAGCGTGACGGCGATTTTACTCAGCACGACTATCGAGGCGGTGTTTGCTGCAGTTAAAAGTTAGACATGGACACGGAGGAGCAGAAATGGTCCATTCGGTCAATAGACAATAGACAATATACAATAGACAGTAGGTGCAGGAGTAGGTCATTCGGCCTTTCGAGCCAGCACCGCCATTCACTGTGATCATGGCTGATCATACACAATCAGTACCCCGTTCCTGCCCTCTCCCCATATCCCTTGACCCCGCTATCTATAAAGAGCTCTATCTAACTTTCTCTTAAAAGCATCCAGAGACTTGGCCTCCACTGCCGTCTGGGGCAGAGCATTCCACATACTCAGAACTCTCTGGGTGAAAAACTTTTTTCCGTATCTCTGTTCTAAATGGCCTACCCCTTATTCTTAAACTGTGGCCTCTAGTTCTGGACTCACCCATCAGCGGGAACGTACTTCCTGCCTCCAGCGTGTCCAATCCCTTAATAATCTTAATCGTATATGTTTCAATCCTTCGAATCCGATCCAACATTCCATAAAGCAGATTCCACCATCCCCCCACCCCCAAAGCCATTCCTCTGCCGTATCACTCGTAATCCTTGACACCTTTACTTATTTGAACACTATCCAATTTCGCTTTAACTGCAGACAAGGCCTTGCCATTGACATTTAGAATAAAACCTCCTCAGGTAACTTCACCGGCTGAGGTCAATAATCTCGGTGTCCATTTCTCACCTGGACACTCCCTGTCCTCGGAGATTTTGAAGCGCGACGACTGCAGACGTCTCGGCTTCCCAGCTGGGAACGATGGCTTCACATTGCAAGTAGTGGAAATGTTGAAATCTCTTCAGATTAATTGCTATTAAATAACCTGCAGGGCGCTGCTTCCCACTGCAGACGCGATATGAGACTGACTACTTTGTGCATAACATTTTGACTTGGAGGCTTTCTGGGAAGACGGTTAACAACACAACGAAGAGTGAGAGAAAAATAAGTTTGTGTCGACATGATGCATGTGTTGTTGAGCGATGCTGCTCGTGTGTTTGACATCATGGTGCTCATTGCACGTAAGACCGATGATCCAATTATTTCAAATGTTTGGAGCTTTTTAGATTTTTATTTCAAAAGCGATAACAAGTTAATAGATTGGTGTCGCTTATACTAAACTAAAAAAAGAAAACAAACAAAACAACCGATCGAAAAAAAAAACACTATTGTATACAGATCTTGGCATTTCCAATTTCACGCCGATGAGAAAGGTGAATATTGTAACAATGGCCGTCAGGGCAAACTCACCTCAGCATGGAACTGTAATCATCAACCTGAGCCTCACCTCCTGAGAGTTTATCGGCCTGTTGTACAATGTCTATTAATTTCAATCATTCAGACGGAGCATTATCTCCAGGTTTGAATTTTAAATGTCTTGAAACCAAGCATACCTGTACTCCAGTTTGAACCTGTGCATGTGCGGATTGGAAAAGCCGCAGACGGTGTACAAGGCAAGGAGTCAAACTCAAACAGTTAGCCCCAGCGGCGTCCTTTGCTCAGGCCGGACATGTGGGGAGTCCCTCCCTCCTCTCTTGAAGCTGCCCGCAGAAACATCATTTCCCATACACCTGCGCTCACCTCATCCTCTCTACACCTTACTCATGGTAAAGTCCCTCTTCTACTTACATTCCACCATTTCAGCCTCTGCAGTCAACGCTTTATCGTCCGCTACGCCCCATATCCAAAGGTGTACTACTACTTACCCCATTCTCCCCTCCCTCTGCACTTCCGGCAGGGATCACTTTCATCGCGATTTTCTTCTCCATTCACCCCCCACCCTCTAATCTCCATCCAGGCACTCATCACTTCAGTCGGCGTTCGTGCTGTACCCGCACACACGCCTATTCCCTCACCTGCCTTCAGAGCCTTAGGCAGTTGCTCCAGGAGTGGCAACACTTCACCTGTCCATCTGCGTGGGTCGTTTATCCTGTCTGCCCCTGATGCGGCTACTCTGTATTGTCCAGACCCGTCGTAAATTGGGGAACCACTTCGTCGAGCATTTTCATGGCATACCTACCTAGCGGGACATGCAGGTGGCTAAATATTTTAGTTCACCGGCAAATAGAATTAGGCAGCTTGGCCCATCGAGTCTGCTCGGCTTTGACATCACGGCTGTTCCGTTTTATATGTCAGGCCCAAGCGCCTACCTTCTCCCAGTATCACTTCCTGCACTGGTCAGCATAAAGATACCTCTGCCTGAACTGCCCAGACATTCGGCTTCCGCAGGTACCCGTGGCAACGATTTCCAAAGACTACCCTCACAATTCCTTTGCGAATTGTTCCGAGAGCTCGCCCATTTACTCAGCAGCTATGTCCTCTGACCCGAGCCTCTCTCGACGCGGGAAATACCTCTTCACATCCACGCTATCAAGTCATATCCCCACTCGATATGTTTCAATAATGTTACACCTCCTTCTTCTGGATTCCACTGAAGACAAGCCCCAGATTCATCAAAAGTTTACGGAGATCACCGTTGCGAGAGAGAACACAGAATCCCACATTTTTTGTAGTTTGCTCAGATTCGCTGCAGACTTCGCACGTTTACACAATGAAAGTTTACAGATCTTCTGAGTATTGCGAGCAGCTTTGTACCATCAGCTAGCAAAGGATGCACTGGCATTGGAGTGTGTGCCGAGGAGGTTCACGGGAACGAAACTCGAAATGAGAGAGTTACGTTATGACGGAAGTTTAATGGCTCTGGGCTCCGGGATCTCTGGAGGTATGGTCAGTGACGTGCTGGGGAGAGGTGGGGGCGCAGTCACGTTGTTAGTTACCGAATCCTGAGGGGGGGGGGTGAAGATGTTGTTTCCAGTCTTGGGTGGCTCTAGCAGTCGAGATTATAGCCTCAAAATAGAAGGGCCTTTCTTTAGAACAGAGATAAGGAAGAAAGCTGAAGAATGTGTTCGAGAGAGATAATAAATTAGTGATAATGGACCGCTGGAGGAGACTGGATGGGCCGAATGGCCTGACTCTAATATCGGATGATCGTAGCTGCCAATGTTGTTGTGTAATGCTCACAAACGCTTCCTTTCGATAGGTGAAATGAATTTTTGCAGTAAAGCAGACGGCAGCTGATAAAAGTTCATGTGCTTCATAATTTGCCATACTTACGCCTAATGACTATGAAGACAAAATCCATTGCATTTCGGAACTGAAGATGTAGAACGGATTTTAAATACAAACTACCGTCGTTCCACGTTATTGAGTGGGACGATGTATTGTAATCTCGCCGGCGCAGCCAGAAAATTAAAGAGAACAGTGAAACATTCCCTATTTAGTTGCACTAAGCATAGGAAAGGGGATGGTAAACTTACTGAACAGGTAATTGTAAAAGACACATCTGGTGTTC
Organism: Hemitrygon akajei; assembly: GCF_048418815.1. NCBI lineage: Eukaryota > Metazoa > Chordata > Chondrichthyes > Myliobatiformes > Dasyatidae > Hemitrygon > Hemitrygon akajei. Next base: position 1,180,742 of record NW_027331941.1, read on the forward strand.
CCAGTATCCTTCAAGTGAGGGACTTTATCCGATCACGTGTCTCCAATGAACCAACCACATTCATCAGAAAGTTGTGTGTGTATGTTTGGAATTTGATGATGGCACTCGGCTTGCATTGTTGGCTCTTTATTCTCACTATAGACATTCCTGTACTGGTCAGTTCCCCTATAAGTGTACCAGTGTTACATTGGATATGTATAATGAAAGTCGGAATTTTGGCGTAGAAGTATTCCCAATAGGGTTGCATCAGTGTAAACAAAGACCAATCAAGTTATCCGGGAAATTGTCATTAATTTACTTCAGGAATGCAGGCCAGGACAGATCTGGATAAATACATTATTCAGCGTGCACAACGAACATTTTAAAGAACGCCATTCGTAAGCTTGATGCACGACTGCTGACGAGTCATTTCCGGAAACATCATCTTATTCAACACAGTTAACAGAGCGGTAAACACTGCCTGAAGATTTTAACAAGCAAATGTATGGGGGAGAGCGCCGCAATCTTCAACTGCTCCCTGAATTTGGTTTGTGTCACTGCGTAAATGAACGTGTTGGTGCAGCAGCTAAAAAGCTGAATCACTGTCCCCGCATACTGCGCCTGCCACAGTCGGATAGACGTTTCCAGGTCCGTGTAGAGGCACCGCAGGAAAATGAAGACCAGCGTGGTTGTCGCCCAGCAGAGGAGGAAACTCGCCGACAGGGTGAAGAGCAGAACGATGGACTGTCTTCGGCTCTTCATCTCCGGATCCTGCTGCTTCTCGCTATTTCTCTGCCCACTAAATCCCCTGCGGATTCGGTTCGACGCCAGGATCTGTCGGACGGTCAGAATATTGAGGAAAAGGATGAGGAAGAAAGGGAGCAGCGGATTCAACTGACGGTCCACCCAGTAAAACCACACAAACCCAGGCTCCCTGTGAAGACCAGACTTGTAAAAGCAATTTTTCGAATGACTATGCGCACGTCCCTTATGCAGAAAGTAATACGGGACGTTCTTTAAACAGAACGCAACGCATATTGCGCCAATAACCCATCCTGCAATTCTTGGCGTACAGTACTTGCTCTGAATCTTCGATCAGCAAATGGCCACAAAGCGATCGAAAGTGAACGCTACAGTCAGCCACACGGAGCAATCTACTGCCACGTAACACAAGACGTAGTGGACTAAACAGAACGGAAGTGATGGCTGAAGCCAGTATACTCGGTACGTTTCAACTATCTTGTAGAACGCGACTTCGATGATCACCACCATTAGATCGGCCACGGCCATCGCCACCAGATACCGAGTGATACCTTTGGAGAGACCACACTTTCCTCGGCTGAGTATCACGATCGCCACCACATTAACTGGCAAAAAGAAAAGTAGAGTCGAGTTATGACATCTATACAATACAGGCAAACAGCGTCTCACAATTCAGAAGTTCTTGTCATAATATTCGGAATCAAAACCATGGCAGATAGCTGGGGCATATATGCAGCAGCTCATCGTGTGAAATTTCAGTAACCACTATGCTTTGGTTTAAATTACCGCTGTAGAAAATTTGCGTAATGTGGGGAAATGTATTTTCAAGGCCTGACGTTCAGAGATGCTCTTCTGAACAACCACTGTTGTCCCGACCGGACAGTCAAGTTACTGTCGCCTTCCTGGCAGCTTGCACCGATCTGTCTATTCTCCCCGATCTCCCTCGTTAACAAAGCGCCTTTGCCCAGAGAGTTGCAATATACTGGATTTAGTTTTTTTTCAGATTTCCGCACTCTTCACTGTCAACTGTAAGGCGATCTGCGTGACAATCGCAAGAAAACTGACGTTTCAGTGCAACGCAAACCACTTCGAAAAGCAGCAACAATCACTCCACGTTCAAAGTAACTTAAATCACATTTCCTTCCCACTCTCATATTTGGTCTTCAGTTTAACAGACCTTCCTGAACGTGCCTGCAAGCATTTAAGCACCAACGCGCAGCGGATGCACCTTATAAAGTGACACAGATAATATATCAACGGAAAACTGTCTGGCATAATGGAACTAAAATAGATTGAATGAAATATAAATAGACGGATTATTTTATCATAATTAAGGTGGCAACAGCAGGAAATGGGCAGAAAACGTCACTGAGGATTTTTATCAGCTCAGGAAATCCTTTTTCTGACGTTTACGCGTGACAGTGAATTCCGGAGACAGGCATGATAAAAGTTATCTTGGACATCGAAAGAGGTCACGGTGAGCAGAGTTAGTTTCACATTGCAGCGACTGAGGGATTCAGAACACAGAGGATCTCTGCGCCGGAAAAGGCCCTTTGGCACACGACCCGCTTTCAGACTCAGCAATTGCATAAGCAACGAAATTAATTAATCGGACCGACACAATGTCCACGTCCTTCCATTTTCTACACAATAAAATATCGAACCGTGACATGGAATGCAAGATATTGAGCATCAGTTTTCCCTGTAGCAGACAGCAAGTAATCCTGGGAGTGCGGGAAAATCACAGCTCTTCCAGTCCCTCGCACACCCCACCCCCCCGATTCTAAACGGCGAGAAATTCAAATCCAGCCGATTCTGGAGATGATGGAAATCGGGTATAATGCAGACAAAATGCCGGATGCCCTCTGCATGCCAGATGCCAGGCATCACCTATTGAAGTGAATAAACAGTCGACGGTTTGGATGTCGAAGTCCATCATCTTTAGCGTTATGACTGATGTAGGAATCCATAAGCCCCAACAGAGTTGATTTTAAATTGCTGCTTCAGTTTAGGGACACTTCGGGAATTAAATTAATAATTAAAAAACAGTCAGTCTCATTTACATATAGACAAAGCTTTGCACGAAACAATATTTGCTTTTGATATGATATAGAAATAAATGCTGTTCAAGGTGTTAGCTCGGAGTTCCCACCCTGCGGTTCACGAACCCCTCATTTAATGGTCGTGGTCTATGGCATGGAAATGGTTGGGATCTCCTGGTATAAACCTTAAGATCGCCAGCTGTGAGGAAGATTATGACGGAAGCACTTCCAACATTGCCAAACAATAATAAGAGGACGCACTGTATCCAGTTACTCCGTGTATTTCGAAAGCGTAGAACCAGTGTGGAAAGACTTAAAATAATTAGTAGAATTTGCAGCTACTGCCTGCACACGATACCGGACACCAGAATAACTGGTACCAAATGCTGAAATAACTCGGTAAGGCAACATCTCAGAGATCGGAGAAGGAGTTGCCGTTTCCGGCCCAAACTATTCATCACTGGTCCTCGGCTCCCGCCCTCTTACTATGTCTTCTCCTGCCATCCATTCTGGTTCAGAGGCACTGTCTCAGACAGAATCATCGACTGTTAATTTCTCTCCATAGTTCAGGGTTCCGGAACCTGTTGTCGACGGACTTCTCGGTTGATGATATGGGTCCATGGCATAAAAAGTTTGGGAAGCCTGCCCTGTTACTGCCTGACCTGCGCAGATCCTCATTCACATTATGTTTTTTTTTACTGTGGATTTCGGCGGTTGCAGAATCTGTTATGATTATAGTCCAAAGGAACCTGAATGCCCATGGTCATCGTCGAGTAGATCTCGATGGTTTAAGCCTGACAACATGTTGGTATAAACAATTTAACTGCGATCTGCACACACCATTCTTCACTGTTTAGCGGACGGCTGAATGTCTTTAAATTAACATAGTATAAAATCTCAGAGTCAACAGCACAGTTTAAACCTGAGTCAACGAGATACGTGTATGACGATGGACTGTCTCCGGCTCTTCATCTCCGGATCCTGCTGCTTCTCGCCGTTTTTCTGTCCCCTGAGCCCTCTACGGACTCGACTGGCCACCAGGATCTGTCTGACGGTCAGCATGTTGAGGAACAAAATGAGGAAGAAAGGGAGCAGCGGATTTAACAGACGGTCTACCCAGTAAAACTACATCAAACCCAGGCTGCTTGTGAAGACCCCATTTGAGAGTGCATAGAGTCGAATACGGATCTGCACGGTCCATGTGCAGGAAGTAGTTAGGGACGTTCTTTAAACAGTACGCGACGCATATTGTCCCAATAACCCTTCCGGCAACTCTTGGATTACAATACTTTCTCTGAATCTTAGACCAGCAAATGGCCACAAAGCGATCGAAAGTGAACGCTACAGTCAGCCACACGGAACAATCTAAGGACACGTAACACAAGACGTAGTGGATTACACAGAACGGAAGTGATGGCTGAAGCCAGTATACTCGGTACGTTTCAACTATCTGGTAGAACGCGACTTCGATGATCACCACCATTAGATCGGCCACGGCCATCGCCACTAGATACCGAATGATACCTTTGGAGAAACCACACTTTCCTCGGCTGAGTATCACGATCGCTATCAGGTTGGCTGGCGAAAAGAAAACAAGAGTTGAATTATGACATCTGTCACTTCAAGTAAAACCGCGTTTCCCAAGGTAATTCTGACACTAAAGTTACTTTTGTATTGATAGTATTAATCTGAACTTCTGTATATGTACAATGTATGGGGTGAAATTCGACTTTCGAAAATGCACGACACACCATTTTTAGTTTGAAATTCCTGCTCTAGAAATTTGACGGAATATGGATGAATTTACCATTCAATGAACACTCTCAATCTGTTCTCATAAGACATGCTCCCCAATCCGGGCAACATCCTTATAAATCTCCTGTGCGTTTTTTCTATATTTTTCACATGCTTCCTGTGCTGAGGTGACCAAAATTAAGCACAGTACTCAACGTTGGGTCTGACCATGGTCCTGTATAGATGTAACATTAACTCTCGGCTCTTCAACTCAATCCCACGGTTGATGAAGTCCAATGCACAGTATTCCTTCTTAACCACAGTGTCACATCTGCGCAGCAGCTTTGAATGTCCACTGGACTCGGACCATAAGATCCCTCTGATCCTCCACACTAACAACGGTCTCGCCATTAATACTACATCGTGCATTCATATATGACCTACCAGAATGAACCACCTCACACTTATCTAGGTTGAACTACATCTACGTTACTCGAAACATTTAACGTAATACATAATACGTATTTGTTGTCCCCGTACCAGTCATCATCGTGGAAATGTGGGTAAAGGGACAACTATTCCACCCTCTCCCCAACATTCTAAACCGAAGGAAATTCCAAATCAGTCGATACTGCAGATACTGTAAATCCAGGTTTATACAAACAAAATGCATCTCAGGCAGCACCTATGGAAGGGACTAAAGGGGCGACGGTTTTGGAGAAGGATATCCATCAACCTTGCACATCTGCCTAATGTACGACCCCATAAGCACCATCAGATTTGTCTCTGAACTGCTTCTTCAGTTTAGGGACATGTATAATATACTCAAGAAACTCGGAGAGGCAGCATCTCTGAAACCGGAGAGAAAGATTTATGTTTCCGACCCGGTACGTCTGTATTGGTTCGAGGTTCACACTCGCCTATTATATCTTTTATCCCCGTCGATTATGGCTTGATATCGCCAGAGAGGGAAGGCTTACCAGGGACGCCTATGACTGCAATAACAAGGTAACATATTTCCACCACTCTATCCATCCGGTATTTCTGTTCCGCGGCTTGGATACTTATTACTTTATAGATTTGCGGGAGATATCCGGCTGTAACGGCTTACTCACAATAGATCCAATCGAATAACGTAGACCTAAACGAGAAATGAAGCACTATAAAACACAACGAAACGTCTGTGATGAATATTAGCGAAAGAAAAATTGCTCCCTTTAATTGCAAGGCTTTTAACTTTCGGTAGGCGCTGATAGTTCGAGTAAAGCAAAGCGATTGAAAGGTCCATTTTTATAGCACATTCGGTTAGACGATGTTGAAACCAACTTGCATAACTTCAGGTGTTAATGATCGTGACATCACTACTAATTCAGAGTTCTTTGCCTTCGAGACTTGGATCCCCAGTGGAGAGGCAAAAATAGTAATGATGCCACTTTCGTTCAGAGTTTGGGGCTCCTTTCAAGTACAAGTGTTGACAATCCTATTCATTCATTCTGTCAAAGTAGCTGTCCGAACAGTGCGAGTATCTCAATCGGACCAGCACGTTACATCTGTTATGATTTCTAGTGGAAAGCCTCATTAATATCAATCTCCCCTTTGTCATTCTGACGCCACTGGCTCTGATGAAATACCTTCGGGAGCTGATGTCAGGACCACACCGGGTCACAGGGACCTTAGAAACATAGGGTCATTGAATACTACAGGTCAGAGAAAGACATTTCGGATTATCTAGGCCGTGCCAAACTATCAAGTTGTCTCGTCCTATCGACCGACAATTAGCGAATAGTCGCCAAGCTCCACGTATCCATGAGCCAATCGAGGTTTCTCTAACGTTCTTAAATCCGTCCTGAATCGAGCCGCTGTGCTATCAGCCGGTTTAAATATATCTGAGTGAATATCTTCCTAATGTTCTACGTATTTAAATACATCACCCTTCACACTTAACACACGACCGCTCCTTCTAGTCTCACCCAACCTCAGTGGAAAATGACTGCTTACATTTAACGCAACGTAGCCCTACATAATTCTTCATCATATCTCCCCTCTTTGGGAATAAGGTCTAAAACTGTCCAACAGTTGCCTATAACGCAAGTGATCAAGACTCGGGATTATCCTTGGACGTTTTCTCTGAACTCTTTCAATTTTATTGACATCGTCCTGGGCTACGTGAGCAGAACTGTACCAATACCTAAATTCAGATCTTTACAGCGTCCAGCATATCGGCAGAGAGGATCTGACGGTTTCTGCTCTCTCGTCTATGATCAATTCATTCAGTTTGTAACCTTACAGGTGTTCGGCGATTTTCGCATCGACCATGCAATAAAACATGGCAAACATGGTTTTATATGGACACAAGCGAGAAGGTAATTGACAATAATTTCCAGAGGTCTGGAGTTTTAAGCAAGGATGTAATGCTGCGGATTTATAAGGCACTGCTGTGACCGTGGACTGAGTATTGTGAATATTTTGTAATTTGGGAGCCATAAGTGAGAAAGGATATTCCACCGGGTGATTCGGTCCAGAGGAGTTTCTAGTGAATTAAGCGGAGTGAATGCGTTTGAAGTTTCTGAGCCTGTACTTGTCAGAGGTTAAAGTAGTGAAGTTGGAGAGATAGGATCTGGAGAGGTTGCTTCGATTGGACTTGGGGTCTAGGACCAGGGGACACAACCTCTAAATCGTAGTCTGCACCTCTAGAACAGAGTAGGAGAGTAATACCTTTAGCCAGAGGGTCGTTAAGCTTTGAAAAAGATTGCCCAGACGGTTGTGGAAAGCAAGACTTTCGGCATGTTTAATGCCGCAATTGATGGGTTCTTAATTTGTAAGAAGGTCAAGGGTTATGGGAAAAAAAAATCCGGAGATGGGATTGAGAGAGGGAGTAAATTAGCCACGATGGATTGGCCCAAAAATCTTATTTAGGCTCCTTCGGCTTTTCGCATCAAAAAGAAACAGATGTAATCGCATGTGGGAGCGTATTTGGATTCCAGTCTTCACAGACAACAGGTGGTGGGTTGCGGGTGGGGCTGTTGGAGGTTGAAATTACCAAAGGCTATCCATAGCCCTCTATATTTCTAAGCTGCACGTTCCTATCCAGGAATCTCTTAAATGACCCTATCGTATCCGCTTCCACCATCGTCGCCGGTAGCACATTCCACGCACTTACCACTCCCTACGTAAAAAGTTTACCCCTGTACCTACTTCCAAGCACCTTAAACCTGTGCCCCCTTGTGTTAGCCATTTAAGCCCATAGGAATTTAAAAAAGCCTCTGACTATCCAAACGATCTATGCCTCTCATCATCTTGTTCACCTCTATCAGGTCACCTCCCTTGTTCCAAAGAGAAAAGGCCAAGTTCACTCAACCTATTCTCAAAGATGATACTGCATCATCCAGGCAGCATTAAGTATATGTTTTTTTAATGCATGAAGTAATGCATTGAATATGGATTAAGTTCAAGAATAGAAAATAGAGTTCAAGGTAGATAGAGGGACCGATGCAAAATGACGCTCTAGATATTGTAATGAAAGAGGCCGAGGTGGCAGAGGAACAGAATGCGTATTTTATATCATTATTCACAGTGGAAGACGTCTGCATCGTCAGGAGTAAAGTGCGAACACTTCGGAACGGTTATCATCGTCAGGAGCCAATTGACGGTTGGTAGTTACCGCATTAGAGGACACGTGGTTTGCTAAATTCTTCGTTTGAAGGGCACTGGAGGAACCAGATGAGACCTGTAAAATGATCGATTCATTAATTTTATTAATCACATTCTTGATCTCAGTTAAAATAAATAAGGAATATTCGATTATTATCTGCAAGTTCTCAGAGCGGAAGCCTAATTCCAAAACTGGCTGTCTATCAATTGCACGAAAATCCTGCTTCTTTTCACTGAAATAAAATCAACAATTCAGACACGAAATGCGATTAACTTTGACTTCATACGCAGAAAGCGTCAGTGTTGTTAAACGTAAAATCTGGTAACGTTTTCAGTTCCCCGTCTGCGTTATTGTAAAGATTTAATTCAGCTATTTAAAGAAGCGATTTGTGAACATTTCACAACAACATAAGAACATGGGATTATGCGATACAAGAGTGGAATTAGGTAACTGGAGGTCGAGTCTTCCCGCCTTTCCATTATGGCTGATTTTCTCTCCATCTCAACGTCATTTTCTTGCCTTCTCCCTACAGTATTCCACGTCCTCGCTAATCAAAAGCTTATCAACCGCCCATTTAAACATACCCAACCTCCTGCCCTCCACAGTGTCCGTAGCAACGAATTCCACAGTTTTACTACCTAATATCTTAAGCAATACGTCCTCATCTCTGTCCAAAGGAAGGTACGCCAATTCTGAAGCTGTTCCCTCCGGCCCTAGATTTCCCAACCATCGGAAACATCCTCTCCACAGCAATTAATTCCACACGTTCAGCACACTCCGGCTAAAGAGCTTCTTCCTCATCGTTCGTCACATGCTGCCACGTGTGAAGCACACGTTCTCTTCAGAGGGTCACATTTATGTTGTCGATTCGCTGGAGATTGAAAACATCCACTCGTTCCCCGATAACACTAGAAAACTGGAACACTAGCACAGGATAGGCCCTTCCGCCATCGATGTTATGCATACCCATATATTCCTTGAAAATACTAAACCCACATGGCCCCGTAACCCTCTATTTTTTTTTCATCCATGTGCCTGCCCGTGAGGCACTTCAACATCTCTAATGTTTTAGTCTCCACCAGCATGCCAGTCATTCCAGGCACCCACAACCCTCTGTGTAAATAACTTACCCCTGATGTCTCCCCTAATCTTTCCTCCCGTAACTTTGTACATATGCCCTCTGGTGTTTGCTATTCGTGCCCTGGGAAAGAGGTACTGACTATCCACCCTATCTATGCCTTTCATATTTTTGTAGATCTCTATCAAGTCCCCTCTCATCCTTTTACGCTCCAAAGTGAAAAGTCCCAGCTCTGCTAACCTTGCCTCATATGACTTGTTCTCCAAACCCGGCAACATCCTGGTAAATCTCCTCTGCACCCTCTTCATAGCTTCCACATCCTTCCTATAATGAGGTGACCAGAATCTGAACACAATACTCTAATTGTTGTCTCACCAGAGGTTTGTAGAATTGCAACATGACCTCTCTATTCTTGAACTCAATCCTCCTATTAATGAAGTCAAGCATCACATCGGCCTTCTTAACTATCCTGTCAACCTCGGCAGCGACCTTGAGGGATGTAAGAATTAGAACCCCAAGGTCCCTCTGTTCATCCACACTCTTAATTAACTGACCATTAAACCTGTACACAGCCTTCTGGTTTGTCCTTCCAAAATGCATCACCTCACACTTGTCCGGATTGAACTCTATCTCCCCTATTGTCCAGATTCTGGGCCGAAGGATCTGTATTGTGCGGTAGGTTTTCTATGTTCCTATGTTTTTTTGGATCAATTGATCCTTATTTAGGTTTCCATGCCTTCTGTACTTGCTCCCTTAAGACATCCGGCCCCAGTTTCCTGCTATGAAATGGTGAGCCTTGCCCTTCAAATACTTGCCGCCTAAGACCTTTTCTTCCCTGGGCTGCTTAAGACTTGCTTGCATGAAAATCCACAACTGCTCTAGTTACAACGGGTTTTGCCAAGCTATTGGTTATATTCAAAAACCGGAAGTTGGTTGGCCTTTGATTAATAACGAATTCAGACGGTTATGGGGAGTAAATCAAGAGAATGGAGCTGAGAGGGATAATAAATAAGCCTGAACCGGATGGCGAATCAGACACGATTGGCCGATTTGCATACTCTGCTCCTATATGCCACCTGCGAACGCAGGAATTTCGCAGGAATCTGAAATTTCCTCGGGCGCGCGCGGCTGCTCTCCGGATCCTTTAGGCCTTTAGGGGCTCCACAGAAAGTGAGACAAATGGCGGTCACTTGGCTCTTTTCGTCATGCTCTTTGAATTGCAAAGAACGGACATAGACCCATCTTTGAGCCCTTGGCAGCAGAGTGAACAGCTCTTTCAGTACAGTTCTAAGCACCGAGGGATTGTGACGGTAGTTTCAATGTTTAAACCACAGACTGCAATGTAAACTTATTATCAAAGTATGGGTTGATCTCCACATAATATCCTGAGATTCTGGTTCTTGCGGGCGTTGGCAGAAAAAAAATGCCACAATAAACCCAGGGCATTTAATAAGAACCCTTCTTACTGCGGTACTTCCAAGATGCTAACGTTGTCAGTAAATTTGTGAAGCTTTCTTGATCTCGATACGAAACAGACTACGCTTTCCTCTTTTTCCTGCAATTCAGGTGATCCACGGCACAGTTTGAAACATCACCTCCACTCCAGGACGCATGCCCGATTGAGGAAACGGAACAGACGTCGTATAAAGTGAGCAGACTGCCCCGAGAGTCCTGGCAAAGGGCATCGTCGAAGAATATTGAGGAGTTGGGTTTTATGTGCGTTGGGTCGATGGGCGCATGCGGATCTGCCGTTTCACCACTCTTGCTGATGTGCGCATGTCACTTGGAAGACTGCGGCTCGGTGCAAAAAACAACGATTTCCATTTCACCTTCATCAGTGTCTGATCTGACCGTTACGTATTTGTTGGTGGCAGAGTGTCGGAATCTGACAACCCCTGCCCTCAAAAATGGCTGACGGTATGTGGACACGGAAGGAGGCTCCGTGACGTCAGCAAAAGGGAAGGACAGGTGAGTTTAGAGTATGTTTTTTTTAAAAGTTGTAAATAGTGCATTATCTGATGGTCTCGCTTTAATTCATTCTCGGCAAATCGCCAAGGAATGGCGAAGGGACATAGCACATAGATGAGATGAATTAACAGTTATGAGGGCATTTCAGTCACATGTGGAAAGGATTCAATTACTCTCTGATTCATGCTCGTTGTAGCGGATTCTGATGCTCATTACAACAGCGGGATGTAATTGGGCCACGTAGGCGAGTTTTACCGGATGGGCCCGTGACTCTGATATATCTCTCAATAAAATTCAAAATAAAATATTTCCAACACTTCTTTTAGCATTCAATTGCTTCTCTGTCGTGTCACTGTCGCTGTCATACAGTTCTTGCCCAGACAATTAGTTCCTTCCGAAATTGCAAGAACTGATAGAGTAGTAGCTGATTGGCCTGAGGTAAAGTTTGCAAATATAGGAAATCATATCTTGCTGCTGTAGATGCCCAGTGGAGTTCCAGAGGGGCCTGGTTAGCACCGCATTTTTGTTTTACATTAGATATTAATGACCTCTCTCTCTCTCTCTCTCTCTCTCTCTCTCTCTCTCTCTCTCTCTCTCTCTCTCTCTCTCTCTCATCTCTCTCTCTCTCTCTCTCTCTCTCTCTCACTCACTTCTCTCTCTCACAATCACTCACTCTCTCTCACTCTTTCTCTCTCGCTCTCTGTCTCTGTCTCTGTCTCTCTCTGTCTCTCTCTCTCTCTCTGTCTCTCTGTCTCTCTCTCTCTCTCTCTCTCTCTCTCTCCTCTCTCTCTCTCTCTCTCTCTCTCTCTCTCTCTCTCTCTCTCTCTCTCTCTCTCTCTTCTGGTCTCTCTCCTCTCCCTCGAACTGCCATCCATGTTCAATTCTAAGTTTCTCTCCTTCGAACTGCCATTCATGTTCAATTCTAAGTTTCTCTCCTTCGAACTGCCATTCATGTTCAATTATAGGTGCCGGAAGATGACGAGTCAGTAAATTTCTACAGAGCAGGAAGACTTCGCGGAAATTGTTATTAGCATTATATAATTATATCAAACTAAATTCCACCTCTTCACAGCACAGGCTAGCTGTGCGGCTGCATTTCGGATATAGCGCCGCTGCCCCCCCCCCCATACCCCACGCGGCTTCGAGGCAACGTTACTCAGCCGCTACTGAATGCACCTTCGGTCCCACATGAGATTCCCGGTCCTCATACCTTTCCCATGGGCAGACAGTCACCAATAAACCTGGGAAAGTTTCCGGCCCTGGGAAAAGGCTGCTGCTCAGAGGAACGGTTGGTCCATACAGATGGACAAAAATTACAACTGGGATCGATTTCGTGTGGCAGGATGGAGGACGTTAGAAGGCGAATTATTGAGATGCGTGAGGCTGGAAAAGGTTGCAAAAACACTTTTTAAAGACTCGAGTGATCATCAGTCCACAGTAAGTGAAATTGCCTCCAAGTAACAGAAATTCAGCACTGTTACTGCTCTGCCTAGGAATGGACATCCTGCAGAAATCACACCAGTAACCGAAAGTCGTGAGGCCAACAAAATGCTGTCGGATCCTAACTTGGTGACCAACATCTGTCTAATGTGAAAAGAAAGCCAAATGTTTCCAGCATTTGAAGATGGGAGTTAAAGTGAATGCGGAAATAGGTTGTGGCTTTATTCCCTGGAGCGCAGGAGCAAGAGGGATAACGGATAAATGTTACAAAATCATGAGGTGTATCAACAGTGTAAATGCAAGTAAGGCAAGTCAAGTCAAGTCAAGTCACTTTTATTCTCATTTCGACCGTAACTGCTGGTACAGCACATAGTAAAAATGAGACAACGTTTTTTCAGGACCATGGTGTTACATGAAACAGTACAAAAACTAGACAGATCTTCGTAAAAAAACAACACAGACAAAATAAATACTACACTAGACAACAGACCTACCCAGGACTGCATAAAGTACACAAACCAGTGTAGGCATTACAATAAATAATAAACAATTTATTACCATAAATAATAACACGCTGTAAGGTTTTACTGCGAACGTATTGGCCTCTCTGTAATGTAATGGTTTCTCTGTAGTAGCAATGTTTGGGTTATGACTGGAGGTAAGGGGGCTTTGGAATGTGGAGGCTATCCAATGAGAGAAATGTTGTTCTTTCTTCGGAGTCTGGAAGAGAGATTTTCGCGGTCTTTTGCCGGGGAGAGATGAGGAGAGACGACGCGAATGGAGAGAGCTGGTAGACCGCCGGACGCGGGGGACGTGGAGCGAGGGTCCGAAGGTGAGCGACGATCGGAGGACGAACGGTTTATCAGTGAGCTCCAACTTTTGCATTTAGACTGCTTGATGAGAATGGGCACTTTTTCTTTTGTTTTCTTTACTAACCAGACAGTTAAATGAAGAATTATGGAGCTCAGTCGTTTAATCGAATATTGTGTGCTGCTTGTTATTTCGTGATACTGATTTGCGAATGGGGACAGATCGCGGAGCGTCCATCCAAACAAGTTTTCTTGACTTCGGCCGGGCTGGGGTCTATCACCCCCAATATTAAGCCGCTAGCCGAAGCGAGAGTTACATAAGCTTTTTTTTAATGCTGCTGAAGTTGGGTGAGACTTGAAAAAGAAATCACGTCGAACACGGGAGGAAGGTGAAACGTTCAGGTGGACACAAGAGGGGGAACTTCTTCACTCGGAGGGCGGGGAGAGCGTGGCAGGAGCAGCCGGCCGAGGTTAGGTATGCGGGTTCGAGTTCAACGACCAGGGGAAAGTCTGATATGTGCGGAGGACTGTGCACACATGTGAATGCTGCCGTTTCCTCCGCATCCCAGGGACGTGCAGGTTATGAGGCTCATCGGTCAGAGGCGCGTATTTCGGCAGCGACGGTGGGTGGTCTGTTACCGCTCTGTGTCTCCGTGTCTCTGAATAATCAAAGAAAACAATTTGATAAGGTACAGTATACAGCGAGTTTCACGAGACCGACCGGTCTGGCAACTGTTGTGTAGTTTGCGAGCGTTATCTGAGAAAGGATGTTCCACCACTGGAGGCGGAGCAGAGGGTGATCACGTGAACGGCCGAAGGAATTGAACCGAATTGGGGCCTTCAATCACTCTGGGCCTGTGCTCGCCAGAGCTTAGAAAAATGATGGGGGTAGACTGGATGTGGCGAGGGTGCTTCGTATGGTGCCGGAGTCGAGGAACAGAGGTCGCAGTCTCAAAACACTAGGTCTTCCCTTTTTTAGCTTTAGCCAGGGGACGTTTCTGGCCGAAACCCTTCATCGAGGTTGGGAAGTAAAATGAGATGTCAGAGTATGAACGTGGGGGAAGGGAGGAAGAAGTACAAGGCGGTAGGTGATAGAGGAAAGCGGGTAGGGTGGGGAAGGGTAGAGGGAAAGCGCTGGGATGCTGATTGGTGGCATGTAGAGGGTTGCAGAAGGGGAGACTGATAGGAGAGGACAGAAGGCCACGGAAGAAAGAAAATTGGCAGGAGCACCAGAGGGAGGCGATAGGCGGGTAAGCTGAGAGAGGAGAACGGGGATGGGGAATGGCGAAGGAGAAGTGAGGGTGGTGGGGGAATGACCGGCTGTTACAGAAATCGATGTTATTGTCACCAGGTTGGAGGTTACCGATACGGAATATAAGGGGTTGCTCCTCCGACCTGAGTGTGGCCTCAGGTCACATGTCGGAATGGGGATGGGAAGTGGAATTAATATGCGCGGCCTGTGGGAAGCCTGATGTTATCGAAACAGGGCTGGTAGACTCAGGAAGTAGCATCAAACTCGGGATCAGGGAATAGTTCTCGGAACCTCGGAAAAATTCTCCGAATCACGGAAATCACCTCGAAAGTCTGATACATTCATCGGAATCCTGGAGGGTCTCAGCAAACATTGACAACCTTTAATGTTAGACTGGAGAAGTTCGGACCATGGGCCGGAGGATCCCGGAATGTCGCCTCGGGGCGATGGTCGAGAAGAACAGGCAGCCTCGCCTCCAACCAACAGTTGTCCAAGCGGCTATCGAGACTCCGAGAGTCAATTTATGACGTGGCGTCCTTCTGTCACCGAGTGCGCCGACGCCAACATCACTTTATTCAGCGGCCGTCCAAACGAACATCGTTATCTTAATCCGATTAATCTCATTCTTCCGGCGTTCACACATTCATTCGCACAATCAGATGTTCCCTCTCAGTCCGCATCTGACTTCCTGCAGAATATAGTCCATGTTGTTCAAGATAGGCTCTCAAATTAAACCGTGTGCGAGAGAGAGCTAACGACGAAAGGTCAAGTACAGTAGGATTTACAAATTTACAACCAGCAGCCCGTCCTCAGAAACACGGCCGAAGGGAGTCTGTCTCCGCATAACATGGACCCAGGGCATTGAATGGAATTATTTGTATAGAAGAAAGAGCCAGCACCCCTGGCAGTTCCTGCCGATACATTTTCCCAGGGCCCCGCTGAGAGCAGCCTGCCTTCGGACATCGGGCAGACGCACTGGCGGAGTGGATAGGCGACTGAGTCACGTGTATGCAGGACCCTGTCTGACAGTAAATTCTACAGCGCTCAGCTGGAGCTGGCATCCTTAGAACTGTTGAGACACACATAGGGCGCCGCCGTTACATAGAAGGGCGGGCGATAAAGTGTCGGCCGACAAGTCGGCCAGAAATCTTCTCAATTTCAGGTGTGTTGACACATTCATTCACGCAATCAGATACTCCCTCTCAGTCCGCATCTGGCTTCCTGCAGAATATAGTCCATGTTGTTCTAATGTTTAAGAGAGGCTCTAAAATTAAACCAGGGAATTCTGTCGGTGACGCTGACATCTGAAACCCGTTGGGAAGTATCCTACGGGACTGGAGAGTGTGCGTTCGGGTAAACAGAGACTGATTAAGGATTGTCTGCACGCTGTCTTGCGTGGCCGATCGTGTCGAGGCGATCTTACAGCTTTCCGAGGAAGCTGGAAAGCGGACGAAGGCAATGCAGTGGATGATGTCGTCATGGACTTTTCCAAGTCACTTGATAAGGTCCCGCATGGGAAGCTGAGCAAGAACGTTCAGTCGCTCGGCATTCAAGATGCGGTTGCAAATTGGATCGGACTTTTGCTGTTTGCGAGACGTCGGAGAACAGCTCGCCTCTCTTGACTGGTGCCTGTGACTAATGAATGCCGCAGTCATCGGCGCTGCCGTTTGGAATTCAAAGCCGACATCTGTGAGGTTGCACTTCGGGAGTACCAACCAGAGTAGCTTCTACACGGTGAGCAGTAGGACCATGACAATGCGATAGAACTGAGTGATCACTGAATACACGTCCATAATTCATTCAATGCAGCATCACAAATCCGTAGGGAAATCGTTTGGCACGGCTTTCATGAATCAATGTATTGAGCAGAGGAAGTGGGATGGAATGCTGAAGTTGTACAATACATGTAAAAGAAGTTACGACTAAGACGGAATTTTACAAGCATGTTGCAGGATCTGGAGCGTCTGAGCAGTTTAGGAATTTATTCCTTGGAAAGTGGAAATTGACAGCAGAGTGTGGAACGAGCTGCCGACTCTAGTGGTGCATGCCAGCACGATTACAACATTTATGAGAAGTTTTGACAGGTATATAGACGGAAGGCGTATGCAGGGCATGGTCTCCGTGCGGGTCAATGGGAGTAAGCATTTTAAGTAGCCAAAGGGCCTATTTCTGCGCTGTATTGCTCCATGACTCTATATCTGTACGAACGTGAATGTCTGGGTAGTATTTGCTGGCATAGGCATCATTTGATAATAGAACTAATTTTATCTTTGAACTTTGAACTTGTATTCAGCGAGGGGAGATGGAGATAACAGACGAAGAGGCAGAGATATTCTCTGCGTCCTATTCGGCTGCGCATTTCCGCCGACCCTGGTGCTTCACATAGGGAACGAGTCAGCTGAGATGTAAATAACAAATGAATAAATTCCCACGTTCCGCATTTCGCAAATGCAAAATATGGACATGAGGCGTCCATAGAGCCATAGAACATTACAGCACAGAAACAGTCCTTTTGGCCCTTCTTGGCTGTGCCGAACCATTTTTCTCCCTAGTCCCATTGACCTGCACCTGGGCCATATCCCTCCACACCCCTCTCATCCATATACCTGTCCAAGTTTCTCTTGAATGTCAAAAGTGAGCCCCTTTGTAAGATTTTTGTTGGTAAAGTGCAAAGCGTTTATTTGCTCTCTATTGCATCTCGTTATTTGTACATTTGCTGGGGTAAATGAAGGGGTATATTCAAATGAAGGGCGGGCGGAGCTAAAGGTTGCGACAAAGGGCGACTTCTTCCAGCACGTCAGCGATGCACCATTTGTTTTTCCATTCTGCAATGTCTCCATTTTCCGTTTTAGAGTTGCTTACGTCCATGTCGGGATCTTTGACCTACAGCAGCTGCACTCAAATCCTGCGGCTCTGCACGACAAGGTGCTCCCGTTCTTGGAGCTCCGCGATCGGTTTCGTTTCGGAATGGCCCGTTTCGGCCTTGTGGCCGCGAATTCCCCCCTGTGTCGTGCACTGAGGAGCAGCGGAAGCCGCAGCGTCGAGGATAGCGAGAGGGGTTGGCTGGGGGAGGGGAGCGAGATGGGAGGGGAGAGCGGTGGTTTACTGCTCCTTGCTGCAGCCGTGCGCGCCGGGGGTGGAGGGGCAACAGGAGGCTTTGTCTTCATACGTATCTTCTCTCATTTATTCTTTTACTTCGTGGGTGCGGGCGCAGCTGTTTTCCTGTTTGGAGGTTGTCTTCAGAGAGGAAGAATTTCGTGTTTGATATTGAATTATTGAGATTAATTTCTGATCACGAAAGCTTTCATGCATGAACGTTAATCTTTTCTGTAAAGCTAACTGGTTATAATTTCAGTTGGTTTCGCTCAGTCAGAATTTATCATTAGATCTGCCCCCACCCCCGCCAAATTGCCTTCTGGCCAATGAAAGTCTCATCGGACCATCCAACTGTGAGCGTGTTGCTGATCTACAAAATTCTGCCCTTTGGATACTAGATCACATGGTCACTGCATTCAAAATACCGAAGACGATGGTGGCGTGTACGGTTAGCTCGTATCAAACTAATTGGTATAGAAGCAGGACATTCGGCCCATCGTACGTGATACTGCTTCTAACCATCGCTACATAGCATTACACTTCTCCACCCTGGCGATCGGTCCATCTTTTGAAGTCTCCTTTTCCCGGTCGGCAAGAATAAAGCTTCTGCAGTTGGGGTCTGTCCTTAGGAAAGATTATGTTTATACTCCTGAAAATAACAAAACATCTGTATCACTCTCCTGGTACTGCTCAACCTCCGCACCAGGGGGCACGCTGTTTCGCGATACCTTCTGACCGTTCAGTCGAACTCGGTCCTCAGCAAATCTCCGGAATAGCGCCCTGCTGTTACGTGCATGAAAAGCTACTATAAGGAGATCATTTCCCTCCTTCCTCCTGGACGTATACTGCCCATTCAGGTGTTAACTATCTTCCATCTATGTGCTCGTAACGTCAGTTTTTTTTTAGAATTTACCGATAATGAATGCAATCGGGACCTACAGCCAATGTTAAAATTATAGTTGACATCATTCTCGAACATGCCTGTGCCTGTTCCTGTTGTTGGCGTCAAAATAACGTCACCACTTCCCGACTCACTCCCGCAGCGTTATTTTTCTTTGCAGAGAGATGTCGTTAGATTCCGATGCTCTGTAATAAACACAAAATTATAGATCGGGTTAGAGGTTGACGAAGATGAAATGGAAAGCGTGGCTTTTTGAATCGAGGCACATACTCTAGACCAAGCTCCCTGCAAGTGATTTCGAGGAGAGAAATACAAATATGTCCTGCATGTTTGCTGATGGCCTATTGGCGCAGAATTAAGCAAATTGCGTTTGATTCACCACTCGATTCAGCCTTACTGATAATCCTTCTCAACTCCATTCTGCAGCCTTCTCCCTGTAACAGTTCGCGATTTTTTTTAAATCAAGAAACTATCAACCACCGGTTTAAAAATACCCAGTGATTTGGCCAAGCACTTGTAACTTGAACAGTCCCGGAAGTTGTGGCAAGCGAGGATTAAGCAGGTTAGGCAAAAAGAGATCTTTGACGGATAGACATATCGGAAGGCAGAGAGTTGAACAAATGCCTCAATCATATGCATCGAGAGTCTTGCTCTCTCTACAGAGCAGTTCAGGTCACAGGCCAATCTGCTGCTGGAAATCCGGGACCACTTGTATGGGAGGAATCACCGTGTTTCGTTGTTAAGGGTGATTTTTTTTAAATGTGGAATGTCTTCACCAGCGTTGGCAAAAGCTGCACGCGAACTAGCTGCAGAATCTTTCACTTGAATCCCAGGAATCCAATACAACCATGGGAACCGGCTGGAGAATTGAACACGGGAAAAATGAGTCGTAAACTTGATCGGCAAGGGACGATTACTTGGGGTTTTTGCGCTGCTACTAATGTATTGTTCCACCATCTGCAGCATTTCATCTTCGCACAGTGGATATAATGCAGAACAGTTGAGGGTTCAGTAGTTTCCGGGCTTCGCCCCGGGATGGATATCGAACGGCCCCAAGAATTGGAGAGAGCGGCACCTGTGCAGAATTGAGAAGGGTCCACACATTTCTGGAAACGCATATTAATGTTTCCTCTTCTGTGCTAATAAACGAAGATTTGTATTTCGAAGTGGAAGGTTGGAGTAGGTGTCTAAATGCCGTCTCGACTGGGATCCGAGGGATTCTTTTGGCTTAACGTGTCTCTGTCTGATGGGTGAGTGTACAGTGTGTAGGTTTGTCACCATGTCTCCCCGCTCTGTTCCGAGGTACTGTTAATTCCTGGGAGCTTATGATTTCCTAATCGCACCGACCACATCTCCCGGTAAGCAGACCGTTTTCCATTTCAGATAACAGTCATAAGGACAGAAAAATAAAGAGAAAATTAAAGCAAGAATGTGGAGGGAGGGCAAACTCCCCCTGGTTAGAAAGGGCTAAGCGACGATATATCCAAGTTGGTAGATTCGAGGAACAGAGCTGCCAGCCTCAAAACAGAAGGGCTTCCCTTTCAAATAAAAATGGTGCGGAAAGATTTCATGAGCCAGAGGCTGATGAATGTGTGTAGTTAATTACTAAAGACGGCTGTGGAGGTCAGGTCCTTCGACAAATGTATTGCATGCTTTATAAGGTCATCATATTAAGGACCATAAAACCAAATGATCATAAGACATACCAGGACAATTAAGACACTTTGCCCAGCTTGTCTGCCCCGCTATTCCATCATGGCTAGAGTGGAGTGATAATTACAATCCTCCAGTCCTCCGCGACCATGCAATAATCAAGTGATTCTTGGAAGATCAAGACCAATGCATCCGTTATCTCTTCAGCCAACTCTCTCAGGAGTTTGGGATGTAATCTATCTGGTCCAGGTGACTTGACCAACTTAATACCTTTCAGTCTGCCTTGCACTTTTTTCCCTTTCAATGGCGATGGCTCTTACGCCTGTTTCCTGCCACTCACGGAACTCCGGCACGCTGCGGGTGTCGTCCACAGAGAAGACCGAAGAAAAATACCCGTTGAGTTTATCTGCCATTTCTTTGTCTCCCATTACTACCGCAGCAGCATCATTTTCCATTGGTAAAATATAAACTCTCGCCTCCATTCTTCCCTGTGTATAACTGAAAAAGAACTTCCAGCATCCTGTTTTATATTATAGGCTATTTCCTCATATTCCATCTTTTCACCTCTAATAGCTGTTTTTGTTGCCTTTTATTGGAGCCTGCACTGTTCTGAGCACCATATGCAGTCCTGGGTAGGTCTGTAGTGTAGTGCAGATTTCTTTTTTCTGTGTTGTTTTTTTTCGTAGTTCTGTCTAGTATTTGAACTGTGTCATGTAACACCATGGTCCGGAAAAATATACTTTGTCTCATTGTTACTATGTACTGTACCAACAGTTATGGTCGAAATTACAAGAAAAGTGCTTTGACTTGACTTGACTTGACTTGATTTTAAAAGTTTCCGAATCTTCCAACTGCCCATTCACTTTTAATTACCTTATATGGCCGTTTCTTGCTTTTTTTTCCAATGCAGTCCTTAACTTCCCTTGTCAGCCACGGTTGCGTCGGACGTGAAATGGTTATTTGGTTGCGTCGGACGCGAAGGCCGGAGTGTGATGTTGAGAGAAATAATAAATCAGCGATAATGGAATGCCGGAGCAGACTCAACGGGCCAAAGGACTAAATCTGTTCCTATAAATTAAAATTCTATGCTTGAATGTAATTGTGTAATGTTCACACTTCGATCCCTTTAAATGGATGAACCAATGTTTTACAATAAACCAGGCGGGGCATGTTTACGTTTTTTCATGTTTTATACACTTACAACTTTTGCTTATGAAATCAAAGTTCACCGTTTTTCGAAACTGAAGCTTAGATTTCATTTTAATTGATAAACGGCAGGAATTACAGACTCTTGATTGAGACCCGTTACTTGAATCACGCAGGCGCAGTCGTGAATTTATAGATGACGGTCAAATATTCTTTACTTTTCTATTGAGCTCAAGAACGGGACGAATAAAATTACTGAATCGATTACTGTTAAAGACTCATCTGGTGTCACTTGAGTCTTTCAAAGGAGGAAGTTTATCCGCCCAATGTAGTGACCATGAATCGACTCTTTTGTTCAGCAGCAGCTGCGTCTTCCTGGTGTCACTGTGTTCGAATCGTTCGTTCCGTGCTCCTGACGATGTAGATGTTTGAACTGCGGAGTTCCTCCAGTGTGTTGGGTTGTGTTAAATTGGGTTTGCACAACGAATGCTAGAATTTCGTCTTCTTACATAGGGCGCTAGTTACATTGTGCTGAAGAAACTCAGAAGGCGTTAGTGCAGTTTGTATAAGGAATGATAGCTGCATCGTGCAAACAATTAGCAGTACCCAATGTCCTCTTATGACGCGCAGAAGCGGGACCGGGTGTAGCCCGTCCACGTCACTGTTCAATGTACTGGGCGTGCAAACACGTTCTGTTGCACACCATTTTTGGTCACGTGGTCAACCGCCTTCCAGTAACCTTGAAGAAGGCTGACCACTCTCCTCCGACATCTCCCAGTAAAAAAAGTCACATACGCCTTCGGAACTGCCGCGCACTGGACTTTTTATTTCTGTTTTTTTCTAACTATTTTCTGTGATCAGTAACACATGTTCCGCGTGAGACCTCATCAAAGCTATCTTGGATACACAAAACCACTCCTTCTGGGATCGACAGACATTACGTTAGACACTAAGATCATTGGGCATTCTTGGTCCAATGTCCTACTGATCACAATTTTGAAGTTTGCACCGATTTCTGCAAAAAACTGAACGCCTTGATCATGTCTGCCTGCTTGAATGTATTCAAGTGCTGACCAATTATTAACTGAATGGATATTTGCGTGAACGAGCGGGTGTAATAGAGTGGCCCCAGAGTGTACACTGTATCGTGAAAACAGTAACTAATCAATTACAGTTATCCCGGAAGGAAATAGATTTTCTTTTTTAATTCAGGAAGGGAGGGCAGAACAGTTACGGACATCATCCAGCGAGTACAGCAAACATTTCAAAAGAACATGAATTATAAACGTACTTCCAAGTCTGCTGTCGCGTCACCTCCAGAGCTATCGTACTTTCATCATGGTTAGCTGCGTTGTAAACCGTGTCTTCCCATGCTAACAATCATATGAACGGGAGAGAGCATCGCAATCTTCAGCTGCTCCCTGAATTTCCTCTGTGTCACGCCGTAAATGAAGGTGTTTGTGCAGCAGCTGAAAAGCTGAATCACTGCCCCCGCCTGCTGCGATCGGTAAAGCCGGATGGACGTTTTCAGGTCCGTGTAGAGGCACCGCAGCAAAATGAAGACCAGGGTGGTTGTCGCCCGGCAGATGAGGAAACTCGCCGACAGGGTGAACAGCAGAACGATGGACTGTCTCCGGCTCTTCATCTCCGGATCCTGCTGCTTCTCGTCAGTTCTCTGTCCCCGGAGTCCCCTGCGGACTCGGCTGGAGGCCAGGATCTGTCGGACGGTCAGAATATTGAGGAACAAAATGAGGAAGAAAGGGAGCAGCGGATTCAGCAGACGGTCCACCCAGTAAAACCACTCAAACTCTGTCAACATGTGAAGTGCCCCTTTGGAACGGCACGTCCACCATTTCCCCTCCCAGAGAATAATTCCATCTTCCCGATGCAGGAAGTAATAAGGGACATTCTTTACACAGAAAGTCACGCATACTGCGCAAATAACCAGGCTTGCAATTTTTGGAGTGCAGTATTTTATCTGCATCTTCGGCCAGCAAATAGTCACAAAGCGATCGAAAGTAAACGCCACAGTAAGCCACACGGAACAATCTAAAGCCACGTAACACAAGACGTAGTGGACGAAACAGAACGGAGGGGGAAGCATAAGCCAGTACGCTCGGTAGGCATCAACAATCTGGAAGAACACGACTTCGATGATCACCACCATTAGATCAGCCACGGCCATCGCCACCAGATACCGAGTGATACCTTTGGAGAGACCACACTTTCCTCGGCTGAGTATCACTATCGCCAACAGGTTAACTGTCGAAAAGAAAAAGAAATGTAGGATTATTGACATCATTAACATACATTCAAACCACGTTTCCAAAGAGCATCGTGTGCTAATATTCATAATCCAAACCACTGTAGGGATATGAAGACAAGTAGGGAGAGAGTCGCCTTCCGAAATTTCACGACAGACCCGGTATTGATTCAAATTACTTGTGTAGAGGTTTTGCGTAAACTCGAGAACTGCCCCACACTGAACGCTCTATTACATTGTGTAGTGAAACTCGACATGGCCTTCTGCTGATGTAGCAGATCGTTTTCAACGTCCGACCTTCAGAGATGCTCCTCCACACACCACTGTGGTAACGCGTGGCTCGCTGAGTTACTGTCGCCACTCTGACAGCTTGATCCAATTTCAATCCACCCGAACTTTCTCGTCAACAATGCGCTTTCGCCCTGTCAGCTGCCACTGGCTGGTTTCCTTCCACCTTCTCACACCATTCTGTGTCAACTCCAGACAGTGTGGACAGTGCTCTGAGTGAAATTCGCAAAAAGGTCAGCAGATTCTGAGTAACGCTAAACACCACATCTGGTACCAGACAACACCCCACATTCAAAGACATTTAAATCTCATTTCCTCCTCACTGTCATGTTTGATCTGAGGAACAACTCCACCCCTTGATTATGTCTGCATGTTTTTATGCATTAACGTGCTGCCACATGATTGGTTAATTAGATACTCGTATTTACATGTAAATGTACAGATGTACCTAATAAAATGGCCACAGGGAAAAATAGAATAGGGGGAAATCGATGAAACATGTGTAGTTAGTGGCCTGTGCAATGCACTGAAACGTATGTATCTAAAATAATCGGAATGCAAAATAAAAAAAAGATGAGAGACAGAAAACGTTATTGACCTTTTTTCATCGGCCCACAAAAGAAATTTTCAAACGTTTATGTGTGAAAGTGGATTCTCCGGAGCGACATGAGTATCGTTATCTCAGACTTTGAAAGACGTTGCCGTGAGCAGAATTAGTCTCCCGTTGTGGTGACTGGGTGATTCGGAACATGGAACACAGAAAGCTCCTGCAAAGCAAGTACCTCTACATTGGTAATCAATTCGCCTGAACAAACTAATTATTTATTCCTACACAATGTTCAAGTTCCTCCACTTTCTTCACAACAAGATATTGATCAGTAACACAGAATGTACGCAAAAGCACACCCGTTTTCCCCGTACCATGTCCAGTTAGAGGAATAAATATCCGACGGTTTTGGACGAGGAAATCCATCAACTTAACCCTTCTTCCTTATGCAGGATTCCACAAGCACCAACAGAGTCGACCCTGAATTGTTTATTTAGATTAGGGACAGGTCGGGATTGAAAGGTTTTAAAAATGCATATTATCAGCTGCATTGGTACATCGAATTGTACGAGACTAAAAATCGCAAAAGATATGATACAGTTCAAATGTATCAACTTGAAGCTCCCAACCTGACCGAGGGGTCCACTGAGCCCTCGGTTAATGTTAGAAGTCTGTAAACATTAAAAAAAATTGTGAAGATTGCCAACTTGGAGAGCTATTATGAACGAAGAATTTACAACAATGGCAAACTACAAGAAGAGAACGGACTGTATTAAGTTACTCTGTGGATTTCGAAAGCGTAGAACCGTCATGGACAGAGTTAAAATAATTATCATAAAACGACAGCACCGCACGAACTCAAATCTGGAAACGAGAGTAACGGCTTCAAAAGCACGGGAGGACCTCGGTCAGGCAGCATCTCTAAGAAGCAATAAAGAGTTCATGTTTCCTGAGAAGATCATCGGGGCCTGTCTTCACGCCATCAGTGACATTTACATTATACGCTGCATCCGCAAAGGAAACAGCATTGTGAAGGACCCCATGCACCCCTCATACAATCTCTTCACGCTCCTGCAGTCTGGGAAAAGGCTCCGAAGCATTCGGGCTCTCACGACCCGACTATGTAACAGTTTCTTCCACCAAGCTATCAGACTCCTCAATACCCGAAGCCTGGACTGACACCTTACCCTATTGTCCTGTTTATTATTTATTGTAATGCCTGCACTGTTCTTGTGCACTTTATGCAGTCCTGTGTAGGTCTGCAGTCTAGGGTAGCTTTCTCTGTTGTTTTGTTTTATTTTGTAGTTCAGTCTATGTTTTGTACTGTGTCATGTAACATCATGGTCCTGAAAAACGTTGTCTCTTTTTACTATGTACTTTACCAGCAGTTATGGTCGAAATGACAATAAAAGTGACTTGACTTGACTTGACTTACCTCAATCATTGCCCTCGCCTCCAACCCTCGTATTATCTCCTTTCCCTTAATCCAGTCTGGCTCGGAAGAAATCTCTCGGCGAGAAACATGGACAGATTTTATTTCTCTGCATAGATCAGGCCTCCCAATCTCGGCTTCACGGACATCCCAATTAATGGAAGGGGTCCATGACATTGAAAACAAGTTTCGAAACCTTTGCCATAGATGCTGCCTGACCGGCTGTATTCCTCATTTAGTTCATGTGTGTGTAATTCTGACTTTCTATCATTTTCAGAATCTCTTAAGTTTATAGAGGAAACCGACCTGAATGTAGGTGCAATCGTCGAGTTGTTCGCGAGAGTTTAAGCTTGAAACCATATTGCACACATCATTCTTCGCGTTTAGCGAACGGATAATGAATTTAATTCTATATATTGCAAAATCATCAAATCTCCAGCACATATTACACCTGGGAACAGGGATTTTAACCAGTACTGGATTAAATAGGACAAACGCCGAGTGAGATGCATATAGAATATATTGCAATCCGAACACCAATAGCATTTTCATATCGTCACGCACGGAAACCTTACCTGGGACACCGATGGCTGCAATGACAGGGTAACATATTTCCCTTGCTCGCTCCATGCGATATTTGTATTGTGCAGCTCGAATACTTGTTGCTAACCGGGGGTGCAGGAGATATTTGGCTTCTCACTCCGCCAATTAATCACAATATTTCGAATCGATTAAAATAAACCCACGAGGATGCACAATGAACTTTCACTGACGAATCCCACTGAAATAAAACGTGCGCCCTTCACTTGCAACACTTCTGTGGTTTCGGTGCGCCTTCTCAGTTCAGTCTCAAGTCCGACAAAGCGACTGAAAGGTCCGCCTTTTATAGCACATTCAGTTAGCCGATGATGAAACCAGCTTGCATCCCAATTGGTGTAAATTAACGTTACCTCACCACTAATCCAGGATTGTTTGTCTTACGGCACCTGGATCCCCAGCGAGTGGAGAAGACACATTGGTTCTTGCAGAATCCCAGCAGGAATACTAAAGATGGCGTGATCGCTCCAATGCTTCAGAATTTTGATCTTCATGCCAGTTGAAGCAGTGACCAGCCTATCCTGTCATAATGACAATATATCTAGTGGTGTCCCTCAGGGGTCATTATTAGGGTCGCTACTTTTCAACTTGTTAGTGAATAATTTAGACGGTGGATTTGATGGCATCTTGGCAACGCTTGAAAATGATGGGATGATAGGAGGAGGGGTGGGTAATTCGCAGGCTTAGACCAATAGGAAGAATGGGTACAAAACAATGCAGTAGATGGAATACAGTGCTGGGGAATGTACGATATTGCATTTTAGGAACAATAGTGCAGACTACGATTTAAATGGGGCAAATTTCAAACATACGAGGTGCAAACGGACTTTGGAATCCTCCTGCAATACTCCCGGTGGTTAATTCACAGGTTGACCCAGGTGGGGAAAGTGACTACAATGTTGGCACTTAATTCAAGGGGAACAGATTACATGTATATAAACAGGAAATGATGCTGAAGATTCATAAGACAGCAGTGAAGCTGCACTTGGAGAATGGTCAATACTTCTGTGCCCATTTTCTCAGGAAGGATGTATTGCCATTGGAGAGAGTCCAGAGGAGTTTCCCGAGGGTGAGTACGCAAGGAGGGAGTTTACATAGGAGAAGCAGGTGGTAGCTTTGGGTTTGTACTCACGGGATTTAGAGAAATGCTCCAGGCTCATTCAATCAGACCGAATGTTGAAAGGAATAGATAAGGTGGATGTGGAGAAGATGTACAAACACCTTACAGGCAGCAGCCGGAAATAAACACTGTAGCAGGTATGGGAAATCGCATACTTTTCAACGGTTTCCATTAAGATCCTCCATAATTGTGCAAAAGGATGCAAGCACGTCTAATTTTATTCTAATTCACAACGAATGTGTGGAAGGATAATGAACAATACAGAGAAAAGTGTTTAATATCTCATTGTTGGAACAGAGGGACGTTGTACACTCCGATGTATCACCACTCTGAATGAGATTGTTAGACCAACATTTCCAGGAGCATATGATTTGCCGAATTTTCACATTGATCCCAACGTATTTTGGTATTTTTCAACCTTTTGGTTTTTACAATGGCATTGTTTTTTTTTATTAAAAGGGGAAGATGAAGCAGAAAATAAAATATTACAAAAGCTCAGCGTGCCACTGTTAATGTGGGGGAGGGGGAGAGAACAGCTCAGGTTTTAGGTCGAAGACTCCTCCTCGGACCCGAGAAAGAGTAAGGGAGCTCTCCATGAATTTACCTCGTGGGTTCACGCAGCGGTGAAGAAGCGAAAGGGATTTTTTTTTTCACTTTTGGTGACCGGACAGTCAGGTTGGGTAAAAAGAGAACAATTCTCCTGGAAATGTTGGTCTAACAATCTCATTCAGAGTGGTAATACATCGGAGGGGGCAACGGCCTTCCGTTCCAACAATGAGATATTAAACACTTTTCTCTGTATTGTTCATTATCCTTCCACACACTCGTCGTGTATTAGAATAAAAGTAGACGTGTTTGCATTATTTTGCACAATTATGAGATGGATCTTGGGAGCTGAATTCCAAAGTTCGGCAAGTTGGAACATTTACAAAAGCAATAGTAAATATATTGTGCAAATGCCCACAGTATCCAGATATCTATAGATCCAGATTGAATTCACTTCGTGCTGGATTTTAAAGTGCATTCATCACCAAGAGAAGCAAAGCAAAGTCCGAATGACATTGTCACATAATTCATAGTGGAATTTCGGCAGGCATTTTAAAGTCATATGTTTTCAAAACCTGGCGACGGATTGAGTCGGCAGCATTTCATGGACGGTGGGACTTAGAAGTTTTACGAAAAAGATTCACACTCATAAAAATACTTCTTCATGAAACGTTTCGTGGTCATGACGCAAACTGAATGTTCTCTGTCGTTTACCAGAAGATAAACAATGGGCCAACACTGATAAATAATGCACGTTTTGCTCTCTGAACAGGAGTTTGATCCTGTGAGTGTCTGACACCACGTACCGATGCGCCATGGACACAGTGAAGGTTGAACATGACCGAGGACCAGAGACCACTGACAGATCTGCCGTGATCAGAATCAGCGGAGGACGAACAAGGGGCGACAAACATAGCGGATCAGCCGTACACGCAGTAAGAGGAGACAAGGCAGAGCGGCGGAGATTAATGACAGATCAGCCCCGATCTCTGTGAAGAGCGGAGGTGAAAAGAGGAGCAAATGTCCTTCTCCGACTGAAGTCTGGCTGCAATGAAACAAAAACGCGCGCACACATGATTTATATGTGGTTCAGATTGTTTCGATCTTTCGCCAACAAGAAACACTCCATATGTCTGTAAGATAATTGTATCAGAGAGAAAATAGTGTAGTGGTCATTTATTTACTCCGTAATAGGATATTGCATTTTATTCCCGCTAGCGAACACGTAACTGGAGGAGCAGTAATTTCTTACCGTTGCGCAGACATACACGCAGCTATCCCTAAATGACAAAATGACAATAGTCCAAGTAGTAGATACAGTGGCCCATTCATAACAAATGTCATTGGTTTGTGAATAGCTGAAACAACGTTTTGAACATAGAGTATAACACCACGGTACAGACCCTCAATTTTTCGATCATCCATGTATCTATGTAAGAGTTCTCTTGAATGACCCTAACGTACCAGACTCCACCACCAACCTGGCGAGTGGAACACCCCTACCTCTACGTGGCTCCAATGTGCAGGTTTGCTGTTAAATGTTGGAGAGAACAATATCTAGTTCTCAGGAGAAATCTACCTATGTATATAAACTCACAGCGAATTTTGTCCATCGCGGCCATTGGGTTTTATAATCAGCCATTAAACTGGTTCGAAGGTGAGCAGTGACTCAAGGCGATATCCGCGACTGGGCAGAACCAGATTCAAGTCGTGACTTCTTCCTGGAGCAGACGGAGTTTTTACGAGGAGCGTAATCATTGTCACCGTGAGGTGAAGTAGTAATTTGGGATCGGAAACATGTGAAGAATATTTTCTCGATGAGATCCTGCACAGTTCAATGCAAGCGCTAGGGGGCAGGATGAGGAAGTATGTGCGAATGATGTTGACGTCCTCCTTTATGAGGGTGTCGTGATTCAAACATTACCCAGGGTGTGATCAGTTATACACGGGGAACATGACATTGAGGTTCTTGATTTCGGCAGAATCGGACTCCGGAGCTCAGCACAATGTAGCTCCTGAAACTACGGTGGGCAAGATTGCTGCATGTCAAACAGTACACTTATCACGGCGGTACTTTCAGCAGATCAATGTTGGACATGAACACGTAGGAGCAGAAATTGTCTATTCGGTGCATCGTGACTGATCCGGCACTCCATCCAGCAGACTGTTTTCCTATCAATCCCAGTTTTCTGCCATCCTCCCAGAACATCTGACACCCTTACTGATGAAGAACCTATCTATCTTTGCTTTAACTGTAGCCAATGCCTGGCTGATAATATCTAGAATAGGAACTCCTGAAACAATTTCACCTGCTCTGGTCTATACACTTGGTGTCCAACTCTAATCTGGACACAGCTTGTCTTCGGAAACTTGAAAACGTGAGGTGAGGTCTCGACAGACAGCAGCTAAGAAAGGTAGTTCCTCAGTGGAAATAGTGAAAATGGTACAATCTATTCATATTATTTCCGATTAACACAATAAAACCATCAGGCACCGGAGTAATATTAGGCCATTTGGCCCATCGAGTCGGTTCCGCCATTCAATTATGGCTGCTCTTTTTTTCTCCTCCTCAAGACCATTCCCCGGCCTTCTCTCCATTACACCTGACGTCCTGCTTGATCGAGAATCTATCAATCTCTGTCTTAAATACTCTTAACCACATGTCGACCACAGCTGCCTGTGGTAACAAATTCCACAAGTTCACTACCCAGTGGCTAAAGAAATGCTTCCGCATCTCTGTTTTAAAAGGACTCTGCTTGATCCCGAGCTGTAGCCTCTTGTCGTAGATCTTCCAGCTTAGCGAACATCCTGTCTGCATCTACTCAGTCTAGCCCTTTCAGAATTCTAAAAGTTTCAATGAAATCCCTTCTCATCCTTCTGAATTCCATCGAGTACAGACACAGAACCCCCAAACGTTCGTATAGGAACAGTTTAATTTCCGGGATCATCGTTGTGAACTTTATCTTGGCCCCTTCCAATGCCAATATATCTTTTCAATAGATGGTTACACCAAAAATGTTCGCAACTGTCTAAGTCAGGCCCCACCAGTGTTTTCTAAATCCTCAACATCACATCCCTGCTCTTCTGTTCAAGACCTCTTAAAATTAGTGCAAACATTTCATTTGCATTCATCCCCACCGACTGAATCTGCAAGTTAAAATTTAGAGTGTTCTGCACAAGAACTCCCAATTCCCAAGTCACATTTTTGGGATTTTTCCCCTCAGGAATTCCAACAGGCATAATTTTCTCTGGAGGATACCATACTGACTTCGCCCTGTCTTATTTTGTGTCACTACGTAGACCATAAGCTTATCCATAACAATTATCTCTAACATTCTACCAACCACTGAGGTCAGGCTAACTGGTCTATATACTTTTCCCCGCTCCCTTCAACCATTCTTAAAGAGTGGAGAGACATTTGTAATTGTCCAGTCCTCTGGCACCATGACAATGATTTTTAGATGATCATTGCTAATGCCTCCATAATCTCCAGCGCTACCTTTTTCAGAACCCTGGGGTGCAGTTCATCTGTTCCGTTGGCTTATGTACCATTTGATCTTGCAGCTTCTCGTTGTAAAAGTAACTGCACTCCCTTCTTCTCCTTCACACTCAATATGATCTGGCACACTGCTTGTGTTCTCCACAGAGAGCTCTAAAATTCCTATTTCGTTCGGCAGCCATTTCCCGGTCCCACACCCCCTATTATTCCTCTCCCCCATTTTCTAAATGTCCTTTATCCACTCTCAACTCTCTTTCATTTTTCACATACTTGGAAATGCTTTCAGTATCCACTTTGATATTGTTCGCTAGCTTGCATTCATATTTTATCTTGTCACTTCGAATCATACGTTTACTTGCCCTCTGTAGATTTTTAAAATGCCTCTCAACCCTCTGGCTTCGCGCTGATTATTGTTTTGGTATATGACTTTTCCTTTACTTTCACAATAGCTCTGACTGCTCTTGCCATTCTCGGTTGTACTATTTTGACATTTGACTATCCCTTCACTCGTGGAACACATATATCCTGCAGCTTCCTCATTTAACCAGCAACTCACGGCATTGCTGTTCTGCTATCATCCATGTCAGCAGCTCCTCCCAATTTACTTTGGCCAGCTCCTCTCTCATACCACTGTAATTTCCTTTAATCCACTGAGATGCTGCTACGTCAGACTGTACGTTCTCTCCAACAAATATCATGTTGCAAACTATCATGTTTTGGGGCTCATTTCCCTGAAGCTCCCTTATTGCCTTCTGTTAATTACATAACAGCCAGTCCAGTATAGTTGATTTCTTAGTAGGATCAATCACAGACTGCTCTAAAAAGCCATCTCACAGGCTTTCAAAAGCTCACTCCCTTCGGATCTATTACCAACCTTACTGCGGCGTGATCTCAGATACGGTCGCAACTGATATTGTTTCTTATGATCCCAGAGCGAAGGTTCCTGAGAACAGATGTCGTCCTGAAGATAGAATATCCTGAATTTGAGGGGTAATAAATCAGCCAAGATGCATTGGGGAGATCAACTGGCCCAATTCTGCCCTTGTGACCCGTGGTCTAAACGTTGGCGACCAATTGAGTCCTTTTTTTAGCCAATGGCATTACAGTTATCCTGTCTTCCATCTGCTCCCCACCGCATCTCTGCAGGCTTATATTGAGTAATAATCGAGTAATATGTTGAAAAATGTAATCAAACAGAATCATCGTCTCGTTCCGCAGTTCATAGTGTTAGGAACGCAGCGCCGATCGACGCGCCAGCGCAACGTAATTAATGTCAGCAGACACGGGGCTAACAAAGGCGAGGAATCGGAGCGATTTGTTACAACAAACCAGCGATCATTCCGTGACCCGGAGCAGGTTCTGAATTGGGGGATATGGTGCTCGAGGCATCAAATGATGAAGTTGCATTGCGGTCAATGACTGTCAAATGAACTGATACTGAGAGAGGATGTGTTCATTTACCGATTGACCAAGGAACGTGACAGGGGAGTCAGAGCCTGGAGACTCCGCAGAAGGTCAGGTACACAACAAAATATAACTTTCAGTGATATTGCTCGGATAATACTCGGTCGGTTAACAATTACTTGGAACTGTTCAAAAGGCTTTAGACATTATTGTTCGGATAAGGAAGATAAACTACATGAACAGGAATCTCTTATTTACTTCATCTCACTTTCCTCAGACTCGACGAATGTCCAGGGCATGCGCATCGGCTCGAGGCATCCAGGCCTCTTCCTTGGTTGTGTCGAGCAGTCCATGTTTGCTGTCTTTCCGATTATACTCCGGAACTCACAGTTCGAAGCCAGTAATTGGAGTATTTGTCTTGGTGCGTTACCGGGCGGGATCAGTGAACCACTTTGTTTAATGTAACATGTGTTTGTCCGATACGTGGGTGCATACTGAGCTGGTCTGACTCTCGGACTGCCATGCAACATTCCCGAGGACTGTAAATTCCTGGTTGCCCAACTTCTTCTACCGACCATGCAAGGAAATTGTATGCCATCTCACCTGAATCCTGGCCTATGGAACGCATTAAGTTAAGATTCATTCCCGGAGTATTGTCCGCAGTTTTGGTCACCGAATTACAGGAAGGATATTAATAAGGTTCCGGCGCAAGCAGGAAGTTATGAATAATAATCAAATATATGCTATTTATTGAAACGTTACTAATCAGACCGGCGTAAGCAGGAAGTTATGAATAACAATCAAATATGTTATTTATTGTACTGATCTAAAGAAAGGAACTGATAATATCAGTGAATAGAGAGATGTCAAGGACTGACCTGGTATCTCCGATATCTTACAATGGGGGAACTTTATCTGGGCACATGTCTCTAAATGCGGTGCACTTGAACCAACTCCAATGATCGGGAAAAGATGTGTCTGACCGATTGGGTTCTGATGATGGCACTCGGCCAAAATCCTTTGTGTTATTTTTTATCGGAGATGCCAGTCCTACCAGTTATCCTCATCATTGTGTCCGCGTTACGTTGAATGTTTGCAATGAATGTCGGGAAACTCGGCGTGGAAGTGTAACTAATAAATTGGCCAATGAGAGTATATTACATCGTGAAAAAAACTTAACCAATCAATATAAGTTGTACTGGAGAGTCATTATTTTGCTCCAGGAAAGAAGAACGGGAAGTACAGATTATGCACCGAGCACAACAGACATTTTATAGAATGCCAATTATAAACTTGCTTCCACGACTGCTGACGAGTCATTTTTGGAAACATCATACAATTCAACACATTTATCTGTGCACTAAACACTGCGTCACCATCTTAACAAGCAAATGAATAGGGGTGAACACGGCAATCTTTAGCTGCTCCCTGAATTTGGTCTGGGTCACACTGTAAATGAAGGTGTTTGTGCAGCAGCTGAAAAGCTGAATCATTGCCCCCGCTCGCTGCGCCAGCCACAGACGGATAGACGTTTCCAGGTCCGTGTAGAGGCACCTCAGGAAAATGAAAACAAGGGTGGTTGTCGCCCAGCACAGGAGGAAACTTGCCGACAGGGTGAAGAGCAGAATGATGGACTGTCTCCTGCTCCTCATTTCCGGGTCCTGCTGCTTCTCGCTTTTTCTCTGTCCCCTGAGCCCCCTACGGACTCGGCTGGACGCCAGGATCTGTCTGACTGTCAGAATGTTGAGGAACAAAATGAGGAAGAAAGGAAGCAGCGGATTCAAAAGACGGTCTAACCAGTAAAACCACTCAAACTCCGGATCCATTAGAAGACCCGATTTCTGACCACATTGATTCCAATAATTATCTGCACGTTCCTTGTGCAGGAAGTAATAGGGGACGTTCTTTAAACAGAACGCAACGCATATTGCGCCAGTAACCCACCCCGCAATTCTAGGCGTACAGTACTTGTTCTGAATCTTCGACCAGCAGATGGCTACAAAGCGATCGAAAGTGAACGCCACAGTCAGCCAGACGGAACAATCTAAAGCCACGTAACACAAGACGTAGTGGACTAAACAGAACGGAAGTGATAGCTGAAGCCAGTATACTCGGTAAATTTCAACTATCTGGTAGAACGCGACTTCGATGATAACCACCATTAGATCGGCCACAGCCATCGCCACCAGATACCGAGAGATACCTTTGGAGAGACCACACTTTCCTCGGCTCAATATCACGATCGCCGCCAGGTTAACTGTCGAAAAGAAAAGTAGAATTACGACAACTGCAACATCCTATCAAACTGCGTTTACCAAGGTATTTCTTGCACTACAATACTCCTTGATTAGCGCGTGACGAGAGCCGTGGAATATAAGGAAATACACATCGGTTGTCCCCGTACCAGTTAGCAAGAAATCATGGAAGTGTGGGTAAGGACAAATATTTACGATTATCTGTCGCTTATTTACGGGGGGTGCGAGGAAATAAGAAGTCAACCCCGACCCCTCGGTTAATTGGTCGGGATCCATGGCGTCAAAAATAGTCTGTGATCCCTCTCGGAACGAAAAGATCACCAATTGTGATAGAGATCATGAAGGCAACAGTACCAGCAATGGCAAGCAACAATTTCATGTTATTCCGCGAACCACCGTAGAATGACTTAAAATAATTAGTATAAGATTCCGTCACGACACGCACACGATACTGGAAAGAGGTCAACAGGGACAAAATACTGAACGAACTCGGAGGGGCAGCTTCTCTGAAAACGGAGAGAGAGTTGAGGTTTTCAGTCCAGACCCGTCATCATTGCTTCTCGGCTCACACTCTCCCATTATAGCTTCGACCCCCATCCATTCTGGTACTAATGACCTGTCCCCGCACGAAACACCGACTGTTCACTTCTCTACATAGATCAGGGCTTCTCAACCCGGGATTGCACGGCTTCTGGGTTAATGGTAGAGGTGTTCTCCATAAAGACAAATTGTTAATGATAGGTGTGTTTTGCATTAAAATTGTCGTTTTGGTTGCTTTGCCAAAGTTGCTGCCTGACCTGCCGTGTTCCTCAGTCAGTTATTCCGGCATTGTAGCGTTTGCAGAATCTCTTCTGTTGAAAGTGGAAACGAATCTAAATGTCCGTGGCAAACGTCGAGCATATCGCCAATGTTTAATCTTGAAAAGACGTTGCAAGAAATCAATTTCACTGCGACTTGCGCATATCAATTGTCACCTTCAGCGGACTGTCAAAGGAATATAATTCTATTTTTTGAAAAAGTCCAAAAGTTACAGTACATTTTACACGCGAGACGAGGAAGTACCATCTATTTATTGATGAAATTGAAGGTCCAAATCGAGCGAGATGCATAAATAGTAACTCACTATCTGATCACCGGTAACAGCTTGAAACCGCTAAGCAGTGAAGTCTTACCAGGGATTCCGATGACTACAATGGCAGGGTAGCATACTTTCCTTGCTG
Organism: Hemitrygon akajei; assembly: GCF_048418815.1. Taxonomy (NCBI): domain Eukaryota; kingdom Metazoa; phylum Chordata; class Chondrichthyes; order Myliobatiformes; family Dasyatidae; genus Hemitrygon; species Hemitrygon akajei. The sequence continues at coordinate 1,217,425 of NW_027331941.1, forward strand.
TGTCCATGGGATACTTGCCTTCGACGACTGGAAATCTTATCACTAAATAGAGGTGCAGGAGATATCTGGCTGTAATTCCGCCAACTATTCACAATAATTCTAAACGATTTATGTAGAGCCACACGGGAAATAAAACACAATGGAACGTCCGTGAAGAATAACACCGAAATAAATCTTGCTCCCTTTAATTGAAAGACTTTTTCCGGTTTTGGTGCGCCACGATAGCTCATTCTCAAGTGAAACAAAGAGATTGAAAGGTCCAACTTTTATAACACATTCGGTTAGCTGATGATGAAACCAACTTGAACATCTGGTGTTAATTATCATTACGTCACTCTCAATTCAACATTCTTTCGTTTCAACACTTGGATCCCCAGTAGAGAAACAAAATTCTCTCGGCCAGAAACGCTGCATTGATAGTAATGATGCCGGTTTGTTTCCCTTGCTTCAGAATTTAGTGCTCTTTTTTCTTGCAGAAGTATTGACAAGCCTATTCTGTCATCATGTCAAAATAAATGTCTGAGCAGTGCTAGTTCAATTCTCACATTGTTCCCATCTTCGCCACAGCTCCAGGGTATCTCAATCCGACAAACACGTTCCAATTGTTTTTATTTTCAGTGAAATGCCACTTTAATATGGACCTCCGTCTGTTATTCTGACCCAACTGCCCCTTGTGAAGTGAGTGGGGTGCTGATGCCACCACTAAAACGGGTCACCGGGACCATAGAAATATTCGGTCATCCTATCCTCCCACAATCACAGAATAACCTCCAAGCCCCACGTATCCATGAGTCTATCCAGGTTTCTCTTACGTTTGAAATCCAACCTGAATGGAGCACCTCTGCTCTCAGATGGTTGCTAACCTTTACTAACCTCTGTGTGAATATCTACGCCATGTTCCATTTTAATACATTACCCTTCACACTTAACACATGAACGCTCCTTCTACGCTCACTCAACATCAGTGGAAAATGACTGCTTCCATTTAACCCATCTGTGCCCTTCATAATCCTGAATCAAATCTCCCCTCTTTGGGAATAAGGTCCTACCCTGTCCAGCACTTGCCTATAAAGCAAGTTATCAAGTCTCAGATTCATCCATGGACTCTTTCTATGCACTCTTTCAATTCTATTGAAATCCTTCCTGGGCAACGGGAGCAGAACTGTACCAATACCACAATTCAGATCTTAACAACTTCCAGCATATCGGCAGAGCGGTTCTGACTGTTTCGGTTTTGTCGTCGATGAAAGGTTCATTCATCAGAAGAGGATCTGCGAATCCATCCGTCCATCTATCCATCTTTCTATCTATCCACCTATCCATCTATCTATAAGACCATAGGACCATAAGACATTGGGGCACAATTAGGTCATTCAGCTTATCGAGTCTGCTCCACTATTCCAGCATGGCTGATCACACTCAAGCCCATACCACTGCCTTCTCGCCATGTCCTTTGATGCACTGAATCGATCAAGAAACGGTCAACTTCCCCCCTAACTACATATATGGACTCACGTATCCCCCACACCAATCTGTGGCAAAGTATTCCGCAATTTACTATTCTGTGACTAAAAAGAATGTCACCCCTTACCCCTCTGCTAAAGGGTCGCCATTCAGTTTACAGTCTGTGCCTTCCAGGTCTTGATACTTCCACAATAGGAAGCATCCTCTCCAAATCCACCCTAACCAGTCCTTCAGCAATCTATAGGTTTCAATAAAATTCCCCCGCAATTAGTACAGGCCTGAAGCTGCAAACGCAATTCATATGTTAACCAGTCATTCCAAAGATCATCCTCGTGAACCCCCTCTGGAGCCACACCAATGTCATTACATCTTTTTCTAAGACAGCGTGGCCCAAAGTTTTGGCAATACTCTGGCTTGTGCGATCTTGCTCTTTTCAAATAAACGCAGAACAGTATCTTCTTCCTTTTTAATATTCTATTCCCGTTGAAATAAATGCCAACATTGTAATTTCATTCTTTACCACAGACTCGACCTGTAAATTAAACTGCTTGGAGACAGGCTTGAGGATTTCTAGGGCTCTCTGCAGCTCGTTTATATAATTGTCTGAATTAAAGTTCCGATCACCAAATTTCATTACGGTAGATTTCGCAAAAATGCATTCCATCTGTCACTGCTTTGCTATTCCAATTTGCCTTAACGTATGTTTTGTTATTCGTCTCACCGAACCTCAGTGGAAATAAAGCCTATCGATACCTCCCTTGATTGTGTAAACCTCTATCAAATATCACCTCATTCCCCGATGCATTAGGAAGTAAGGTCGCAACCTACTCCCGCTTTCCCTTTAACTCTGGTGTTCAGGTCCTAAAGATTAGATTTTATTTCCTACTCGAACTCATGTTGACCACCATGTTAGCACGTGAGAACTTTTTAATGAACCCAAGAGGTTGTGCTTTCGGTGTGATTTTTGCAGGACCCTCACTCCTATGGAGAATAGCAATAGTACTGAATTTCCCCCATTTGTAGAGAATTTTTCTTACTGATCAACACTCAGGTCTTTGGGAATACTTTTGTAGCATTTTCCAGTTTCATGCATATCCAAAATTCCTCTTCTAACGTCACTTGAACGTTGATTTGATACACGTATGTTGCACATATACGGAACTTCTGAAAAAAAAACCCAAAAACAGCAGTTTCGTTCAGTCAGCCGAAATTGTATTTTTATAGGGCAATGCACCCCTACAACCCCCACCTTCAACTTGAACTCATTTATTGGAACGCATGACTACAAATAGCTTTGGTAGCTGTCATTACCCCAGAGGCTCGCAAACATACTTTTCAAACCGCGACTGTGTTATTCAAATGGAGTGCTCAATATGGGCGTGGAGAAGTATAATTGTTTGCCTGCTATTAGTTTAGTCAGAATGTGTTTGTTTATTATTTAGTCTGATTGGATGACAAGATTACATTTTATGAGTAACCGTTGCAGGAAGACAGGAAGAGGCAAAGGGTTCAAAACCTTTCACTTCAACTGTATATTTCACTATCACCTATCTGAGCTGTATTGACCTGCAGGCATTTAAAGGAATATAATCTGTAAATAACTTAATCGGTCTAACTATCAATCTGAAATAAATGACAAATAGAACAACTAACATGAAAAAAATAAATAAATAATGTTGACGTCCAACGTCCTTAGATTTGAGAATACTTTGTTCAATTTTGTCTGTCTGTCTGTATATCTATCTATATATCTATCTATCTATCTATCTATCTATCTATCTATCTATCTATCTATCTATCTATCTATCTATCTATCTATCTATACACACACATATATACGCGCACACAGACATATGTCTGTATATCTATCTCTCTATCAATTTTCCCCTCTATTTACTTGTTTATCAAATTATTTATTTAACAGTTTATTTTGTTATTAATATACAGCCCTTCGAGCTGCACCGCAAGAAAACTGTCCTATTTATTTATCGTCTTAGCACTGGACAATTTGCAATGACAGATGAACCTCCTCACCGGCACGTCATTGGACAGTACGGGAAAACCGCAACCCGCTGAGGAAAGCCACGCGGGCGCGGGGAGATCGTGCAGACACCTTACAAGCAGCAGTGAGAAATAAACACTCTATCTGGTATGGTAAATCTCCTACTTTATAAGCGTTTCATCAGGATCCTCCATTTTGCCATATAATTTGTCGATTCATCATGCTGATTCCAACGGATTTTGGTATTTTTCGACCCCCCAAAGGGAGAGGAGCTGGTCCTTGCATGACATTTTATTGAATTAAAAAGAGAAGGTGAAACAGAAAACAACATTTTCAAAAAAGCTTGGTGTGACGGTGTTAATGTGGGGAGAGAGAACAGCTCAGGTTGTAGGTCGAAGATTCCTCCTCAGACCTGAGAAAGAGAAATTGAGCTCAGCATGATTTTTCCTCGAAGGTGGAAGGAGCAGTGAAAAAAGCTAAAGGGACATTTCATTTATTTTGGAGTCTGGACAGTCCAGATGGGTAAAAGGAGGACAATACAGCTGGAAATGTTGATCTGCTATCTCCTCAGGCGTGGCGACACACCGGAGTGGACAACGACCCTCTGTCCCAACAATCAGATACTAATCAGATCATTATTCTTCCACGCCCCCCCCCCCACAACCACACGATCATTGTGTATTAGAATATAAGTCGACGCGCATGCGTCCTGTAACACCATTGTGAGAGAAATCTTGGGAGCTGAATTCCAATGTCGGGAAAGTGAAACGCTTACAATAGAAATAGCAAATATCTTGTGCAAATGTCCACACTATCCCGATAGGTGAACGATCCTGGAAATGAGAGGGTTACGTTATGACGGACGTTTGACGGCTCTGGTCTCCGGGTTCGCTGGAGGTATGGTGTATGACGTTTTGGGGTGGGGCGGGGGTGGGGGGATGCTGGTGTGCCGCCTCAATGCTAGTTACCAAATAATGAGTGGGCGTGAAGATTCTGTTTCCTGTCTTCGGCAGCTCTAGCAGTAGAGATTATAGCCTCATACCAGAAGGACCTTCGTTTAGAAAAGAGCTGAAGAAGAAGGCAGGAGAATGTGTTTGAGAGAGATACTAAATTGGAGCTAAAGGAATGCTGGATCAGACTCGAACGGACGAATAGCCTAACTGTAATATGGCACTTTATTCTCACTGTAGATATTCCTGTACTGGTCAGTTCCCTCATAATTGTGCGCGCGTTACATTGGATATGTACTACGAAAGTCGGATATTTGGCGTGGAAATAATCCCAGAGGATTTGGATAACCGTAACCAATAACCAATCATGTTATCCGGAAAAAAAGGGGACCTTATTTTACTTCAGGAATGCAGAGCAGGACAGTTCTTGAGACACACGTTATTCAGCGAACGCAACGATCATTCTAAAGATTGTCCATTGTCAGCTTCCTGGCACGACTGCTGGCGAGTCATTTCCGGAAATATCGTATTATTCAACACAGTTAACCGAGCGCTAAGCACGGCCTGAAGATTTTAACAAGCAACTGTACGGGGGAGAGCGCCGCAATCTTTAGCTGCTCCCTGAATTTGGTCTGGGTCACAGCGTAAATGAAGGTGTTTGTGCAGCAGCTGAAAAGCTGACTCACTGTCCCCGCATGAAGCGCCCGCCACAGTCGGAAAGACGTTTCCAGGTCCGTATAGAGGCACCGTAGGAAAATGAACACAAGGGTGGTTGTCGCCCAGCACAAGAGGAAACTCGCTGACAGGGTGAAGAGCAGAACCATAGACTGTCTTCGGTTCCTAATCTCCGGATCCTGCTGCTTGTCGCTATTTCTCTGTCCCATGAGTCCCCTGCGGCGTCGACTTGACGCCAGGATCTTACGGACGGTCAGAATGTTGAGGAACAAAATGAGGAAGAAAGGGAGCAGCGGATTCAACAGACGATCCACCCAGTAAAACCACTCGAACTCAGGCTCCATGTGAAGACCCCACTTGATACGGCATTTTGTCGAATGACTATAGAGTCGTTCCTTATGCAGAATATAATAGGGGATGTTCTTTAAACAGAACACGACGCATATTGTGCCAATAACCCATCCCGCAATTCTTGGCGTACAGTACTTGCTCCGAATTTTAGACCAGCAAATGGCCACAAAACGATCGAAAGTGAACGCCACGGTAAGCCACACTGAACAATCTAAAGCCACGTAACAGAATACGAAGTGGACTAAACAGAACGGAACTGATGGTCGAAGCCAGTATACTCGGTACGTTTCAACCAGCTGGTAGAACGCGACTTCGATTATCACCACCATTAGATCGGCCACGGCCATCGCCACCAGATACCGAGTGATACCTTTGGAGAGACCACACTTTCCTCGGCTGAGTATTACGATCGCCACCACATTAACTAGCAAGAAAGAAAAGTAGAGTTATGACATCCATACCACACAAGCAAACCGCGTCTCACACTGCAGAAGTTCATGTGATCATATTCGGAATCGAAACCATGGCAAATAGCTGGGGCATATATGGAGAAACTCAGTCTGAAATTTCAGTAAACACTATACTTTGGTTGAAATGACTGGTGTGGAAAGTTTGCGTGCTGTGGGGAAATGTACCACTGAGTGAACACACCTCAGTGGACTGGCCTCAGTGAAGGTGGACTGGCCTTCCGCTGCCGTCGCCCATCACTTTCAAGACCTGACGTTCAGAGATGCTCTTCTGAACAACCACTGTTGTCCCGACCGGACAGCCAAGTTACTGTCGCCTTCCTGGCAGCTTGCACCGATCTGTCTATTCTCCCCGATCTCTCTCATTCACAAAGTGCCTTCGCCCAGAGAGCCGCCATATACTGGATTGTTTTTAGTTTCAGATTAAGTACCTCGGCAATTACAGGAGCACCTTAAAATATTGTACCGTGACATGAAATACATGATATTGAGCATCGGTTTTCCCCGTAGCAGACAGCAAGTAATCCTGGGAGTGCAGGAAATGCCTAGCTGTTTCATTTCATCCCCCTCACCGATTCTAAAACGGGGAAAATTCCAAAGCCGCCGATTTTGCAGATGCTGGAAATCAATTATAATGCAGACAAAATGCTGGAGACCCTCGGCATGCCAGACAGCATCTATGGAAATGAATAAACAGTCGAGGGTTTAGACTTGGAAATCACTCATCTTTACCATTGTGCCTGATGCAGGAACCCACAAGCCTCAACTGAGTTGAGTTTAAATTGCTTCTTCCGTTTAGGGACACTTCCGGAATGAAAATAATAATAATAAAAAAAAACAGTCAGACACGTTTGCATATAGACAAAGATTTGCACTAAGTAATATTCGCGTTTGGTATGATCCAGAAATGAATGGTGCCCAGGGTGTCAGTTCGGATTTCCCACCCTGCGGTCCACGAACCCCTCGGTTAATGGTCGGGGTCTATGGCATGAAAAGGGTTGGAATCTCCTGGTAAAAACCTAAAGATCGCCAGCTGTGAGGAAGATTATGACGGAAGCAGTTCCAACATTGCCAAACAATAATAAGAGGACGCACTGTATCCAGTTACTCCGTGGATTTCGAAAGTGTAGAACCAGTGTGGGAAGACTTAAAATAATTAGCAGAATTTGCAGCCACTGCCTGCACACAATACTCAGAGTAACTGGTACAAAATACTGAAATAACTCGGTGAGGCTGCATTTCTGAAATCGGAGAAAGAGTCTACGCTTCCGGCCCAGACGTTTCATCACTGGTCCTCGGCTCCCACCCTCTTCCTATGTCTTCTCCCGCCATGCATTGTGGTTCCGAGGAACTGTCTCAGCCAGAAACAGCGACCGTTAATTTCTCTCCATAGTTCAGGGCTTCCCAACCTGTGGTCGACGGGCTTCTCGGTTAATGATAGGGGTCGATGGCATAAAAAGTTTGGGAAGCCCGCCCTGTTACTGCCTGACCTGCGCAGTTCCTCATTCACTTTGTGTGTGTTTTACTGTGGATTTCGGCGTTTGCGGAATCTGTTGTGATTATAGTCGAAAGGAACCTGAATGCCCATGGTCATCGTCGAGTAGATCGCGATGGTTTAAGCCTGAAAATATGTTGGTATAAACAATTTAACTGCGATCTGCACACACCATTCTTCACTGTTTAGCGGACGGCTGAATATCTTTAAATTAACATAGTATAAAATCTCAGCGTCAACAGCACAGTTTAAACCTGGGTCAACGAGATACATGTATTAACGGATTAGATGGAAAGATAAATGACGAGAGAGATTCCTAAATAATATTTCACAGTCTGATCACCATTAACATTTTGATATCGCCGCGCATGGAAGGCTTACCAGGGACGCCGATGGCCACAATAAGAGGGTAGCAGATTTCTTTTTCTGAAATCATGGCATATATTATTCTGTCGTTCGAATGCTTTCGACTATCCTGAGTTTCATGAGATAACCGGCTTAAAACTCCGCCATATATTCACGATATTTCAATTTGATTAAAATAAACCTTCACGAAAAATGAAGCAGGAAGAAACACAATGGGATATCTCGTATGAACACCACAGAAATAAAACGTGCTCCCTTTAATTGCAAGAGCTCTGCACTTTCGGTGCGACTTTATACTTTTACTTCTCAAGTAGATCAATGCGATTGAGAGGTCCATCTTTTATAGCACTTTTGATTAGCCGATGATGAAACTAACTTGCATAACATCTGGAGCTAATTGCCATTACTTCACTCCTAATTCAGCATTCTTTGCCTTCGAGACCTGGATCCCCAGTGGAGAAGTAACATTCTCCAGGCCAGAAACCCAGCTGCAATAGTGACGATGGCGTTTCTGCTCAATTGCTTCACATTTTAGGGCTCCATTCAAGTTGAAGTGTTGACAAGCCTATTCTTTCATCATATCGAAATAACTTTCTCAACAGTTCTGGTTCAATTCTGCCATTGTTACTCCCTTCGATCCAGCTCTACGCATCTCAATCTGGCAAAGATGTTCCAATTGTTTTGATTTTCATTGAATGCCACTTTAATGTCGTCCACCGCTTTGCCTTTCTGACGTCACCGCTCCTTGTGAAATACGTGGGGTGCTGATATCTCCACCACACCGGGCCACCGGGGTCAGAGAACCATCGGGCCATTGAATACTATATAGCTCTGAGACAGTCCCTGGACACATCCAGTCTGTCCCAAAGTATATTATTGCCTCGTTCCTTCCACCTGCAACCGGTCAATAGCCGCCAATTCCTCCTATCAAATGTAAGATTCGCTTTCATTTTGAAATCGAGCCTGCCTCAAACATTTCTGCCCTCGGCTGATTCAACAGGATTTGTCCACACTCTGTGTGAACATTTCATAATGTTCCATTGGAAATAAACCAACTTTCATCCTAAACAGATTACGTCTGTTTCTAGTCTCACACAATATCAGTAGAAAATAATTTCCTGCATTTACCCATCTGTGCGCCTCATAGTTTTGTATCCCTCCATTAAATCCCGAACCCTTGGGAATAAACTCCAGATTAATCCAACGATTCACGATGAATACAGTCATTACGTCTGGGAGACATATTAGGAAATTCCTCTGCACTCTGTCAATCATCGCAAACCTTCCTCTGTGTGCAGAAATGCACCAACTCAAATTTGGACCTTAATACCGTTTATCATAGCGGCATTCATCTCGAGTGGACTAGAGTTTTAAAGCAAATATGAAATGTTCGGAATTTAACACTGGCCAGACCACAGTCAGAATATTTGGGTACTGTGTAACTTCGGAACTGTATCTACGGAGGCATGTTCAGGCATTTGAGGCGGTGCAGAGGAGGTTCGAGTGATTGATCGACGGAATGAAAGGCATTGGGAAGCTTTTGGTGGCTCTGAGCCTGGACTCATTGGACTTTGAAAGAACGAAGCGGGATAGATTAGATTGATTGGATGTGTAGAGCGAGATGTGTAGAGGGTGCATCGTGCAGTTAGGAGTCTTGAACCAGAGGACACAAGCTCAGAATTATAGAGCGCCACTTTAATACAGAGTGAAGAGGAGTATCTTTTGCCAGATAGCCGTAAATCTTGGAAAACAATTGCCACAGACGGCCGTGGAGGGCAATAGACAATAGACAGTAGGTGCAGGAGTAGCCCATTCGGCCCTTCTAGCCAGCACCGCCATTCCCTGTGATCATGGCTGAACATACACAATCAGTACCCCGTTCCTGCCCTCTCCCCATATCCCTTGACCCCACTATCTATAAGAGCTTTATGTAACTCTCTCTTGAAAACATCCAGAGACTTGGCTTCCACTGCCTTCTGGGGCAGAGCATTCCACATATCCAGCACTCTCTGTGTGAAAAAGTTTTTCCGCATCTCTGTACTAAATGTCCTACCCCTTATTCTTAAACTGTGGCCTCTAGTTCTGGACTCTCCCATCAGCGGGAACATTCTTCCTGCCTCCAGCTTGTCCAATCCCTTCATAATATTCTATGTTTCAATCAGATCTCCTCTCATACTTCTAAATTCCAGTGTATACAAGCCCAGTCGTTCCAATCTTTCAACATATGACAGTCCCGCCGTTCCGGGAATTAACCTTTTCAACCTGCGCTGCACTCCCTCAGTAGCAGGAATGTCCTTCCTCAAATTTGGAGACCAAAACTGCACACAATACTCCAGGTGTGGTCTCACCAGGGCCCTGTACAACTGCAGAAGGACCTCAATGCTGAAATTGATGTGTTCTTGATCTATAACACCAACTGTATTTCTGAAGAAAAGTCAGAAGACTGGGCTTCAGAGGCTTAATAAATCGGCCTCGACAGGACAAACTCATCGGTCCGTATGGACTAATTCTGCTCTTTCAGCGTATGCTCTTATGGGGGAAGAGAGAACCGGAGTTTGTCACAAGGGAGAACCAAGTTGGATGTTGGGATGGGGGCGGTTGCAAAAATGTAAAACTTCAGAATCTAACGCTGTGTCGAGACTGAACGATCAGTAACGGACTGATGATTGCGGTGACCAATCATATCAGCTGAGCCGCGAACAACACAGCCACTGTCCCGGTGTTCACTAACTATGATCGCCGAGAACGAGGACAGGATGTATGCGGATGTTACGTCGTACTGCCAAATTATGTCAGCTGTTACTTGCGTCGACGGAAATCAGTATTCGCCAACAGTGCACAGTGGGAAGGTAATCCACCTACACCGTATGACCCGAGACATTTCATTAATCATCAGAAAAATGTGCTTACCAAAAATGCCCACGGAGGTTAAATGCAGGAAACAGGACTGATCAATCTAACTCGGCAACTTCGCGTTTGGAAGAGCCTGCAGGTCCTCAGCAGGGTTCAGGAAATATTTGTCGGAACAATTCTACTGTCAAGTGATTGCAGGAACAGTAGCACATATCATCAAAGAGCTCCATCGGCCGGACCACGTTCCCTTCACGTGAGTGTGGTACGGGAGATCCAGCTCACATTCCGACAGGTTCGACCCTCAGGCCCCTGCATAAGCGCGGTTAATTTCACTCAAAACAAGTCTGAACTAATGCCACATCCTATGGAGTCAGCTTCAGGAAAACCACACCCAGTAGTAATTAACTATCTATCTGTATATTTCCCTCTACCTAGCTATCTATGAAAGAAATCAATGAATTAATTAATGAAATTAATTTATTTCAGTTTGCACAAACATAACAAAAAGCATCTATTTACAACGATGATTTGGTAACGATGATTTCATAGGACAAAAATTACAAGAAAAACAGACCGAAAGAGTGTAGGCTGAAGCTGCAGCTTATTAAGCCTACCCCTCTTACTTTCCAACAGCATCTTTGGTGCCAATTATCGCATTAATAACAAAAACAATCATAATCTTATAGCAGAATATCCAATTCCAAAAAAAATCATTTATTTACATTACTCCCATTCATTTTAAATCATATATTTTATATTTGTTCATTAAATAATGTTTAAATTTTTTTAAACTTGTTAAGTGTAGAGCATTATAAAAAAAATTCTTACTACAACTGTCCCATAGATTCACCCCTCTGACTGAAATACAATGATTATTAACATTTGTTCTTATCCTTTGTTTTTGAAATATACATGTTCATCTCAAATCATGTTGACTTTATCTCATTTAAACAACTTTTCGATACTTATCGATCTACTCTTTCAGTCTACCTATCTATCTGTACATCTGTCTGTTTGTCTGTCTAGCTGTCTATCTTTCTATCTATCTATCTATCTATCTATCTATCTATCCATTGTAGCTAATGTATTTTTCTACGTACTGCTTCATTTCATATCCATGGATGCTTGTAAAGTGGAGCGGTTGGGGCTTCAGTAGTTTCCGGTGCATAACACCGGGTTGGATCTGGAATGGCTTCCAGGACCTTTAGAGTGGGAAGTGTGCTGCAGGGAGTGAGGTCCGCGCACGTCTCGATAAGAATATTACTGTTTGCTTTTCTGTCTGAATAAAGGCAGACTTGCAGTTCTGACGTGATATCTGGAGTGTGTCCCTTTCTGCGTTACCGAGCGGGATCGGTAAAGGTCTTGGTTTAATGTAACACGTGTTTGTCAGATGCGTGGCTGCATATGGTGGTGTTTTGTCTCTCTGACTCGCATGCAATTTTCCTGGGTGTTGTTAGATTCCTGGATGCCAACCTTCTTCTCCAGCCAATGTAAGCGGACTCTATGCCACCTCCGCCCACTCCGAGTGTGAACCCTGATTCCTAAATGGGGCTGTTGAAGGAGGTTCTCTGTCGCTTTTCCGAGCGCTGAAGTTATTTCAAATTATCTGAATAGCTGGCTTCAGGAACGAATTAAATTAGGCTTCTTCTGCGACAAGAAAAGTAAAGAAATATTTAAAAGTAAAGGCTCTTGACAGATTGGTGTCAGGATAAGCAGCATAAAATGCAAGACCACAGTCAACCCTTTCTCTGCTTCAGCCTTCCTCCGCGGGCATTTTCGTTGTGTTGTGCTGGGCCGTCCGCGGTGTTAAGGTCCTGGCTCCATCGCTTTTCGTCTGGAACCTCTCCCTGGGCCCTACCGCCATGGGTTACCATACGTGGAACTAGGCGCCACTGTGTTAAACTCCAGGCGGCATCGTACTCGGGAGTACAGGAACATACAAATAATCCCACCAAAACAATGTGACGACCCTCATAGAGGATTCTATCCAAAACATATCTGTAAATACTTTGGTGAGGTGTAGAAAGAATCAAGTTTACGAATATCGCTGTTTGCAGAAATGACATAGAGTCCCAAATTCCCTGCAATTTGTCGGGAATCTCTTGTTTGATCTGGACATAGCATGAACATACCACAGTGAATGTTTACTGATGCTCCGTGTATCGCCAGCAGACTTGAACTATGATCAAAGAAAGGAAGCAGAGGCGCTGCAGTGTTTCACGAGGAAGTTCAGGAGAAGGATCCGGGAGATGTGAGGGTTGGGTTATGATGGCCGTTTGGTGGGGTCTGAGCCTGTATTTGCTGGTGTTATGGTAAATAGCGTGCTAGGTGGGAGAGGGCGGGGGTGTGGTGGTTCCATTGCAACCTGTTGCATGTTGGATGTCCCGGACTGCGTGGATCAGAAGAGGTGTTTTTTTCAGTTTTAATGGATTCTCCAACTTGAGGGCCGAGCTTTAGAAAAGAAAGACCTTCCTTTAGAACAGAGATGAGGAGGAATTCATTTCGCTAGATGCTGATGTATGCGTGAAATTCATTGCTATAGACGCTCGTGGAGGGAAGAGTATTTGGTATATTCAAAGTCGAGTTTGATAATTTCATGATCACTGAGGAGTTGAAAGGTGATGCGATGAAGGCAGAAGAATGTGGTTGAGAGGATGATTTGTCAGCGTTAATGGAATGCCGCAGCGGATTCGATGGGCCAAATTGTCATGTTATACCGTACGATTCTAGGTGCCTGTGTTGTTGTGTCATGGTCACAAAACGCTTACTTTAAAAAAAGGTGGGCTATATATTTACAATAAAGCAGGCGCGGAGCTGACAGGCTTTCCGATATTTCATGTTTTACCTCACTGAGGTCTAATGAATATGAAGTCAAATTTCATCGTGTTTCGTAACTGAAGCCGTCGATTCCATCTGAATAATAAACAACAGTTGTTCTGCACTGTTGGTAAGCCCCGGTATCGGAGAAACTCCTGCATTGCAGAGAATTTATTGATAGCAAAAAATATTACTTATTTATTTTCAATGACTTCAAAAATGGGATGTGTCGGGTAACTGATTCGATTATTTTAAAATTGTCCTTAGTGCCCCCAGTGTCCTGCATGGAGGGAGTTTATCCGGGTGCGTGCCCAGGAATTCTGTATGTGTGCAGCTGTCTCCTGATGTTGGCACTCCGGGCGAATAGTTTGCTCTTTATTCCGCACGATGGACTTGGCTGACCTGCTGAGTTAACCCAACGTTGCGGGCGTGTTACTTCTGCTGTGCGCAATCAATGTCAGGAATTTCGGCGTGCAAGTGTACCTAATAAAGTGGCCACAAATTCTATCGAGAAATACATAAGACATCAACCTAAGTTATCAGGGACACCGATGTTTTGTTTTATTTAAAGATTTATACTTTCTTTACTTCACGAAGGAAGGGCAGAACATTTTTGCATAAAACCTGATACAGCGATTAGAACAAACATTTTAAAGGACGCCATTTATAAACGTGCTGATGCTTTATTTCCCAAATGACCGTATTATTGAACAGGTTTAGCTGCGTGCTGGTCACTGCCTCGCCATCTTAACAAGCAAATCAACGGGAAAGAGCAGCACATTCTTTAGCTGCTCCCTGAATTTGGTCTGGGTCACACCGTAAATGAAGGTGTTTGTACAACAGCTGAAGAGCTGAATCACTGCCCACGCTCGCTGCGCCCGCCACAGTCGGATAGATGTTTCCAGGTCCGTGTAGAGGCATCGCATGAAAATGAAGACCAGGGTGGTTGTCGCCCAGCACAGGAGGAAACTCGCCGACAAGGTGAAGAGCAGAACGATGGACTGTCTCCGGCTCTTCATCTCCGGATCCTGCTGCTTCTCGCCATTTCTCTGTCCCCTGAGTCCTCTGCGCCCTCGGCTGGCCACCAGGATCCGTCTGACGGTCAGAATATTGAGGACGAAAATGAGGAAGAAAGGAAGCAGCGGATTCAAAAGACGGTCTAACCAGTAAAACCATTCAAACTCCGAATCCATGTGAAGACCCCCCTTGCGAAAGCACTTCAAAGAATTGATAGCGTTTTTCCTGTGCAGGAAGTAATAAGGGACGTTCTTTAAACAGAACGCGACGCATATTGTGCCAATTACCCACCCCGCAATTCTTGGCGTACAGTACTTCGTCTGAATCTTAGACCAGCAAATGGCCACAAAGCGATCGAAAGTGAACGCTACAGTCAGCCACACGGAACAATCCAACGACAGGTAACACAAGACGTAGTGGACTAAACAGAAAGGAAGTGATGGCTGAAGCCAGTATGCTCCGTACGCTTCAACTATCTGGTAGAACGCGACTTCTATAAGCACCACCGCTAGATCGGCCACGGCCATCGCCAGCAGATACAGAGTGATACATTTGGAGAGACCACACTTTCCTCGGCTGAGTATCACGATCGCCGTCAGGTTAACTGGCATGAAGGAAAGAAAAGTGGAATCGTGACTTCCGTAACATAATCAAACCGCGTTTTCAAAGATAATACTTAACCTACACTACATCTTCAGATTTATAATCTGAAACACTTTAGACATAGGTACCAAAGGTTTCAAACGTACATTCAATGTCAGCGAAATCTACACAATGCATATCATGAAATGCTTCCTTTTGCAACCATCGAAGAAAAGAGTGACCCCAGAAACTGAATGACGCTTAAATGTTAGATCCTCAGAGCCCCCTCCCCTCAGCTTCCCCTCTCCCGTGTGTAAGCGGCAGCAAGCAACAATAACCCCTCCACTCAGATTCCCCTCTCCCGTGTGTAAGCGGCAGCAAGCAACAATACCCCCTCCCCTCAGCTTCCCCTCTCCCGTGTGTAAGCGGCAGCAAACAACAATAACCCCTCCCCTCAGATTCCCCTCTCCCGTGCGTAAGCGGCAGCAAGCAACAATACCCCCTCCCCTCAGATTCCCCTCTCCCGTGTGTAAGCGGCAGCAAGCAACAATACCCCCTCCCCTCAGATTCCCCTCTCCCGTGCGTAAGCGGCAGCAAGCAACAATACCCCCTCCCCTCAGATTCCCCTCTACCGTGTGTAAGCGGCAGCAAGCAACAATACCCTCTCCCCTCAGATTCCCCTCTCCCGTGCGTAAGCGGCAGCAAGCAACAATACCCCTTCCCCTCAGATTCCCCTCCCGTGTGTAAGCGGCAGCAAGCAACAAATACCCCCTCCCCTCAGATTCCCGTCTTCCGTGTGTAAGCGGCAGCAAGCAACAATACCCCATCCCCTCAGATTCCCCTCTCCCGTGTGTAAGCGGCAGCAAGCAACAGTACCCCCTCCCCTCAGATTCCCCTCTCCCGTGCTTAAGCGGCAGTAAGCAACAATACCCCCTCCCCTCAGATTCCCCTCTTCCGTGTGTAAGCGGCAGCAAGCAACAGTACCCCCTCCCCTCAGATTCCCCTCTCCCGTGCGTAAGCGGCAGCAAGCAACAATACCCCCTCCCCTCAGGTTCCCCTCTCCCGTGTGTAAGCGGCAGCAAGCAACAATACCCCCTCCCCTCAGATTCCCCTCTCCCGTGTGTAAGCGGCAGCAAGCAGCAATACCCCCTCCCCTCAGATTCCCCTCTCCCGTGTGTAAGCGGCAGCAAGCAACAGTACCCCCTCCCCGCAGCACCCACCACCGTGAACTCACGCGAGAGCAAAGCAACAGTAAAGACAGAGACGCAGTTAAACCAAAGACTAGTTTTTCACTCGGTATTCGATATGTCACAATAGGTATATAGGGAGGAAATCATCGTCTAGTTTTTATTAACATTACTGTTGTAGAATGCCTGCTTAATGTGGGGAAATAACTCTGCTTTAGTCAGAGGTCTCAAAAAGATATCACCCATCCTTTTCAAGATCTGACTTTCAGAGATGCTCTTCTGCACATCACCATAACAACGCGAGTTTAGTTGAGTTGCTGACGCCTCTCTGACAGCTTGAAACCACCTGTCTATTCTCCAACAATGGTCAACTCTCGTCAATGGTGCGCTTTCACCGAGAGAGCTGCCTCTGACTGCATTGCTTTCATTTTCTCTGTTAAACTCCAGGGACTTTTGTGCGTGAAAATCCCAGGCGATCATCGCTTTACGAGCCACGCGATCTACAATATCTGGCACCAGCAATCACTGCACGTTCAGAGTGACATAAATCGCATTCCCCCCCCCCTTACCAGACCCTTCACCATTGGTGTTCGGCTCACTACCATTTATTACGTCTTCGAAGCCCATCCAATCTGATTCTGAGGAAATGTCTCGGCGCGAAAGGTCGACTGTTTATTTGTCTACATCGATCAGAAATCCCATACTGGGGTCAACGAAATTCTCGGTTAGTGCACGAGTCCGCCGCGGAAATATAAGACGGGAATTCCTGCCACAGATGCCGCCCGACCTGCTGAGTTCCTCAGTCATTTTATGTGCAGAAACATAGAAATATAGAAATTCTACAGCGCAATACAAACCCTCTGTCCACAATGCCATGCTGAACATATGCCTACTTTTAAAATTGCGTAGGGTTACCCCCTACCCATCTATTTTGCTGAGCTCCATGTACCTATCGAGGAATCTCTAAATATATCCTATCTGTACCCACTGCCAAGGACATAAAACTACGTCCTCCCGTGCTAGACATTTCAGCCCGGGATAAAAGGCCTCTGACTATCTACACGATCAATGCCTCTCCTCATCTTTCACACCTCTATCAGGTCACCTCTCATGCTCCGTCGCTCCGAGGAGAAAAGGCCGACTTCACTCAAGCTGTTCTCATAAGGCATGCTCTCCAATCCAGGCAACATCCTTGTAAATCTCCTCTGCACCCTTTCTATGTTTTTCACATCCTTCCCGTAGTGAGGCGACCAGAACTGAGCACAGTACTCCAACTGGGTTCTGACCAGGGTCCTATTTTGCTGCAACATTACTTCACGGCTTAAAACTCGATCGCACGATTGATGAAGGTCAATGCACCGTATGCCCTCCAAACCAGAGATAGAACCTACGCAGCAGCTTTGAGTGTCCTATGGACTCGGACACCAAGATCCCTCTGATCCTCCACACTGCCAAGAGTCTTACCATTACTACCATATTCTGCCAAATATATCATATATATCAAATATATCATATTTGACCTACCAAAATGAGCCACCTCACAATTACCTGGGTTGAACTCCATCTGCCACTTCTCAGCCCAGTTTTGCATCCAATCGATGTCCCGCTCTATCCTTCGACAGCCCTCCATGCGATCCACATCACCTCCAAACTGTGTGTTATTCTGGCGCTCATGTCTTTGCCGAATTTATTATGTTTATTGCGGAAAATAACCTGAATTAACATCGCGATCGTCGAGCTCTTAGCGATGGTTTAAACCCGAAAGCATGTTGCGATAAACCAATTTCACTACCCTTCACCAATCAGCGGACGGCTAAAGGAATTTAATACTATATGTTTTAAAATTTCAATGTTTACAGCAGAGTCCACAAGTGGGACCAGGATATACATCTATTGATGAATTAAGTGGAAGGATAAATGAGGAAAGAGATGCATAAGTACTATAACACATTGAGATCACCAGTGACAGTTTGATATCGCCGCGCAGGAAAGACTTACCAGGGACGCCGATGGCTGCAATAACGGGGTAGCATATTCTCCTTGCTAAAACCATTCTATACTTCAGGTCGGCGTTTGCAATACTTATTATTATCCACAGGTGTAGGAGTTTAACGGGCGTATAACTCCGCCAATTACTCAGAATGTTTCGAATCTATTAAAATAAACCCACATAGGAAACACTGTGAAACATCTCTGAAGAACCGCACCGAAATGAAGAGCACACCCTTTAATTGCAACAGTTTTTGTTTTTGCTGCGCAATGGCTTCGGTCTCAAGTGAAGCAAAGAGACTGAGGGATCCGTCTTTTATAGAGCATTCGGTTAGTCGATGTTGTAAACAACTTGCATATCATTTGGCATTAATTATCGTTACTTCATAACTCATCCAGCACAGTCTGCTTTGCGGGACCCGGATCCCCAGAGGAGAAACAGAATTCCCACTGCCAGAAACCCAGCGTGCGTACTTATGTTTACGATGCTTCGGAATTTAGGGCTCCACTCAAGTAGAAGTGTTGACAGCCCTTTCTCTCATCATGAAATTATGTGTGTCTGAGCAGTTCTGGTTCAGTGCTGTCATTGCGACACACGTCAGGTCAGCTCCAAGCGTCTCAATCTGACGCAGACATTCCGATTGGTTTTCAGAGGGAATGCCACATTGATGTGGGTCTTCGCTTTGCTACCCTGACGTCACTGTTCCTTCCGTCATACGAGAGGTGTTTGTTTCACCACCGCACTGAGTCAAATGGCTGTTATTTAAATCGTCCCTCCGGCTAGGTGAACAGAAATGCACCAATCCCTGAATTTAGAACTTCACAATGCCCGGCACATCGACAGGGAATACATGACTGTCTCAGTTCTGACGACTATGAAATATTGGATCACAATCATTTGTTTGCGGTGTTGGTGGCTCTTGGTATAGCCCTTGTTATACAATATGTAAGCAAGGTCTGTATAGATAACAAAGAGAAATATATCATAATTCATTTCAAGAGTTCAGCAATACTAAAGCAAGAATGTAATGGTGGCGATTTATTTATAAGGCTCTGGCCAGAGTCCAGACAAAAAAATATTGTGAGTCCCACGTGATTTTGGAGCCTTAACTATGAAAGGACGTTCCAGAATCTGACCCGTTCCAGAGGAGGTTCAAGCGAGTGATCGAAGGAATGAAACGGAATGGGAAATGTTTGATGACTCTGAGCCTGTACTCGTTAGACTCTAAAGCAATGAACTGGGATAGATTGGAAGTACAGAGGGTGCTTCGTTTAGTGCGTGGTCCAGTACAGGAGGACTCAACCTCAGAGTAGCAGACAGCCCCTTTAGACCAGAGATGGAGACGAATATATTTTTGACAGATGATTGTGAATCTTTGCAAACCACTGCTACAGTCGGCTGTAGAGGGCAAGTAACTGGGTATACATAAAGCTGAATTTGATGGGTTCTTGATTTGGAAGAACGAAAACTGTTTTGAAGAAAATTCAGGAGAATGGGCTTGAGAGGGTTACTAAATCGCCCACGCTGAAATGTGGGATCAAACTCGGCGGCTGAGTGGGCTAATTCTGCATCTGGTCTCCTGGGATAAGGGCGGAAACGAATGTCCTCACAAGCGTGAACCATGTCGGGTTTCAGTCTTTACAGGTAAATGGTGGAGGTGTTTGTCGGGTTGTGGGATTGAGAAGATTGAATGAATTGTGAAATTTAAGATCCTAACACTGTGCGGAGATTGGAGGACCTGTTCAGTTCTGAAATTTGCGGTGTCCAATCATATGAGCTGAGCGTCGAGGATGAGATGCAGCGGCGCTGTGTTCACTAATCGTGACCGGCGATAGAGAGAATAGAATGAATGTGGATATTGCATCGTACTTCCGTATTATGTCAGCAGTTAGTTGCATCGACCGGTGTCCAGTGTGAAAAGAAACACCCTCGATGCAGTATTGGTGCATACAATGCCGACAGCATTTGATTATTCATGGGTAGTATGCACGGAAATGTTGTTGCTCACGAAAAAGCGTACGAAGTTGAAAGGCGGGCATAGAAAATTTCAACCAATTGGCAACGCCATATGCGAATGTGTATGCAGCTCCCCAGCAGTGTGCAGGGGAGACTTGACGGAAGACAACATCAAGTGCAACCTAAATAATTCATGACCTCCACCATCCCGAACACCTTCTCCTCTCGCTGCTGACACAGGAGACTTGGATCAGATACAACCTTGTTACATCATTAGCCCCCCGCAAAACGTGGGTAATTGACTTCACTGCTGCCAAAGCTCTACAGACTTAGGACTCTGTTTCAAGGCCTCTACTCCCAAGGTTCGTTGATCTATCTGTCAGAGGCATGTCCGTAGACATAAAATAATCACAGGATTATTTATGGTGACATCGTGGTGACGTTATCAACCTGTGACTCTGAGGCTGCTCCCTGCCACTGATTTTGGGCGAGAGAGTGACTATTTTCCAAGTAACAAGACAAAAGCCATTATTCGAACGTTCGTTGTTGAATTCTCGCCATGTACGGTGCCAGACTTGCTGAGTTCGTCCATCATTTTCTTTGTGGTCCTTGGTAGCCTTCATGAGTAACAAATGTCCACTCACTTGAATTCAGAAGATTGCTGACAACCCCATTGGAATCTACCGATTTGAAACATAGAAACATAGAAAACCTACAGCACAATACGGCCCACAAAGGTGTGCCGGACATGACTCTACCTTTGAACTACCTAGGTTTTACCTATAGTCCCCTATTTCTCTAAGCTCCATGTAGCCATCCAGGAGTCTTTTACGCCATCCAGGAGTCGTTTCCGCCACCAACATCGCCATCGGAAGCCCATTCCAATCACTCACCACTCTCTGCGTAAAGAAAAATACCCCTGACATCTCCTCGATACCTACTTCCAAGCACCTCAGAACTATGGCCTCTCGTGCTAGCCAATTCAGCCCTGGGAATAAGCTTCTGGCTATCCACTTGATCAATGCCTCTCATCATCTTTCCCCGTCTATCCCCGTCTATCATGTCATCCGTCGCTCCAAGTAGAAAAGGCCGAGTTCACTCAACCTATTCTCTTAAGGCATGTTCCCCAATCCAACCTCCATCCGTGTAAATCTCCTTTCCACCTTTTCTATGGCTTCCACATCATTCCAACAGTGAGGCGACCAGAAATAAGCATAGTACTCCAAATGGGGTCTGACCAGGATCCTATATAGTTGCAACATTACCTCTCGGCTCTTAAACTCAATCACGATTGATGAAGGCCAATGCACCCTATGCCTTCCTAACCGCATAGAAAATTACTGCTTCGCCTCAAGCTAACAATTATTAGCCTTCTCCGAACAATTCCATCTGCTCCAGGAAGGAGTCAGGACCAGAATACTAATTCCGTCCAGTTGGATTTGGTTCATCCACTGTCTGGGTAACGCCACACTTAGATTCGAGAAACAACAACTCATATTCCACTTGGGAGAACACGGCTCTCTGGGAAGTTTGTTTTGACATACGCGCAGTCTGACAATAAATTTGCTTTCACCTTCCAGCTTTGTACTTTTCAGGGTATGCAGAAGAGAGGGGGAACATGTAGTAAAAATTCTCCCTGTCCCATTACGGATCACGTGCCTCCAATGAACCAACCGTTGTGTGCGTCTTCTTGGATCTTGATGATAGGACTCGGCTTGCAGCGTTGGTTCTTTATTCTCACTGTGGATATTCCTGTACTGGACAGTTACCCTATAGGTGTGCCCGTGTTACTATGAATATGTATAAAGAAAGTCAGAACTTTGGCGTAGAAATCATCCCAACAGATTTGCATAAACAGAACCAATAACCAATCAATTTATCCCCAAGATAGACATTAGTTTACTTCAGGAATGCAGACAGGACAGATCAAGGCAAATACATTTTTCAGCGAACACAACGAACCTTTTAATGATTACCAATTGTAAGTTTGCTTGCACGGCTGCTCATGAGTGATTTCCGGAAACATCATACCATTGAACACTTTTAACTGAACGCTAAGCACTGCCTCAAGATTTTGACAAGCAAATGCATGGGCGAGAGCGCCATTATCTTCAGCTGCTCCCTGAATTTCTTTTGGGTCACACCGTAAATGAAGGTGTTTGTGCAACAGCTAAAAAGCTGAATCACTGTCCCAGCTTGCCGCGCCCACCACAGTCAGATTGAGGTTTCCAGGTCCGTGTAGAGGCACCGCAGGAAAATGAAGACCAGGGTGGTTGTCGCCCAGCACAGGAGGAAACTCGCCGACAGGGTGAAGAGCAGAACGATGGACTGTCTGCGGCTCTTCATTTCTGGATCCTGCTGCTTCTCGCTATTTCTCTGTCCCCGGAGTCCCCTGCGGACTCGGTTGGAGGCCAGGATCTGCCGAACGTTGAGAACATTGAGGAACAAAATGATGAAGAAAGGGAGCAGCGGATTCAACAGACGGTCCACCCAGTAAAACCACTCGAACCCAGGCTCCATGTGAAGACCCCACTTGATACGGCATTTTTTCGAATGGATATCCGCACGTCCCCGATGCAGGAAGTAATAGGGGACGTTCTTTAAACAGAACACGACACATATTGTGCCAATAACCCATCCCGCAATTCTTGGCGTACAGTACTTGCTCTGAATCTTAGACCAGCAAATGGCCACAAAGTGATCGAAAGTGAACGCTACAGTCAGCCACACGGAATAGTCTACTGCCACGTAACACAAGACGTAGTGGACTAGACAGAATGGAACTGATGGCTGAAGCCAGTATGCACCGTATGCTTCAACTATCTGGTAGAACGCGACTTCGATGATCACCACCATTAGATCGGCCACGGCCATCGCCACCAGATACCGAGTGATACCTCTGGAGAGACCACACTTTCCTCGGCTGAGTATCACGATCGCCACCAGGTTAACTAGAGACAAGAAAAGTAAAGTAGAGTTATGACATCTGTATCATACAAGCAAACCGCGTCTTACACTACAGAATATTCAGAATAAAAACCATTACAGATATACTGAGAGTATATGAAGAACGTCTTTGTCTGAAATTTCATAGCACTATGCTTTGTTGAAAATACTGGTGCAGAATGTTTGCGTGCTGTGGAGAAATGTACCACTCAGTGAACACACTGTTAGGTCGAGCAGCCGTTTTCTGCTGCCGTCGCCCATGAGTTTCAACAGCTGACGTTCACAGAGATGCTCTTCTGGACACCGCCGTTGTAACACTTGCACAGATAAGCTACTCTCGCCTTCCTGGCAACGTGCACCAATCTGTCTATGCTCCCCGATCTCTTCCGTTAACAATGCGCCTTCGCTCAGAGAGATGAGAGATACTGGATTGTTTTCAGTTTAATGCACCTTTCACTGTCAACTGTAAGGTGATGTGCGAGAAATTCACAAAAGAACTGCAGCTTTTGAGCTAAGGAAACCACCTGGTCGGGCATCAGCAATCACTCCAAGTTCAAAGTAACTTAAATCTCATTCCTGCCCCAATCTTATATCTGGTCTGAAGAATAACAGGACACCCCGACCATGTCTGCATGTATTTAAGGATTAACGTGTTGCCACATGATTGGTTGATCATATTGTAGCGATTTGCTACGCACAGAGCGAGAGACAACGACACGCAGTTGGTAAGTCGTTTCGAGACTCGGTTATTCAAACTTCGCGGCGCTGGTATTTTATCCCTAGCGCCCGCCCTCTCCGGGCGGAAATGACGTTAGAGGCGCATTACCAAAGTCTCTCGCCGCGCGCTGGCTGTTTGTGGGCCGGTTCGCTTGCGCAGAAAGTGGGTCGCCACATAACCCCCCCCCCCTCCCCAAGAACCGGTGATACACTCCTTAATGTCCACAGTCTGGATCAGCCTCTGTCTGGGAGGTCTGCCTCTGCGCCGCGGTGCCTGAACCTGGACCGGGTGCGGCAAGTCCACATGGGCTGGTTTGAGTCGGTCCACCGTGAAAACCTCCTCTTTCCCCTCAATGTCCAGAACGTACGTGGACCCGTTGTTGTTCCTCACCTTGAACGGCCCCTCGTACGGCCGCTGTAGCGGTGTCCGGTGTCCGCCCCTTCGTACAAACACAAACTTACAGTTCTGCAGGTCTTTGGGTACATGGGTCGGTGTCCGTCCGTGCTGTCAAGTCGATACAGGGGCCAGGTTGCCGAGCCCTCGTGTAGTCTGATCAGGACTGCTGCTGGTACTTCCTCTTGCCCCCTTGGGGCTGGTATGAACTCTCCTGGGACGGCCAGGGGCGCGTACACCAACTCGGTCGACGAGGCGTGCAGATCCTCTTTGGGCGCTGTGCGAATTCCAAGCAGGACCCAGGGAACACAGGTGCCTTGTGCAGGAAGGCACAGAGTCGACTGTACTTCCTTAGAAGGTTGGCGTCATTCAATGTGGAGAGCGCCCTCTTCTTTGTGGTGGCGTGTTGGGGAGGAAGCATTAAGAAGAGGGACGCCTCACGTCTTAATAAGCTGGTAAGGAAGGCGGGCTCTGTCGTGGGCAAAGTACTGGAGAGTTTAACATCGGTAGCTGAGCGAAGGGCGCTGAGTAGGCTACGGTCAATTATGGAAAACTCTGAACATCCTCTACATAGCACCATCCAGAGACAGAGAAGCAGTTTCAGCGACAGGTTACTATCGATGCAATGCTCCTCAGACAGGATGAAGAGGTCAATACTCCCCAATGCCATTAGGCTTTACAATTCAACCGCCAGGACTTAAGAACTTTTACAAAGCTATTATTAATGCTTTTTGAGATAGTGATTTAGATGCATATCATATTTTTCACGGAGTTAAGTATTGTATGTTATTAGTTTTGCTACAACAAGTGTATGGGACATTGGAAAAAATGTTGAATTTCCCCATGGGGATGAATAAAGTATCTATCTATCTATCTATCTATCTATCTATCTATCTATCTATCTATCTATCTATCTATCTATCTATCTATCTATCTATCTATCTATCTATCTATCAGTTAGATCCTTTCAGTCGGGTCGTGAGAGCCGACTTCAAGTGACGGTGGAAGCGGTCCACTAGTCCGTTCGACTGTGGGTGATAGGCAGTTGTGTGGTGTACCCGCGTACCCAACAGGCTGGCCACAGTGGACAGGCTGGAGGTGGACGGCGGGCCTCTGTCGGAGGTAATGTGGGCCGGTACCCCGAAGCGTGCTACCCAGGTTGCAATCACTGCACGGGAGCATGAATCGGCAGATGTGTCGGTGAGCAGGACCGCCTCTGGCCACAATATACTTGTTTTAAGGAGCAGGTGTCCTGGTGCTCTTCATAAAGTGGCCGCAGGAAATATAACGGAAAAAAATGTCTGGCATTTGTCGATAATCGCCAGTGCAATGCACTATACAGTATGCAGCTAAAATAAGTTGAACGGAAGTTAAAATAGACGGCTTAGTTGAATACAATTAATGAGGCAGCAATAGGAAAACGTTACCGAATGTATTTTCATCCGCTCACAAAATCCTTTCACAGCCGTTTCCGCGTGGAACTGATCAAAGTTATCTCAGACGCTGAGAGCCGCTGCAATGAGCACAATTAGATTCCCATTGTGGCGACTGAGGGATTTACCACGGAGAAGAGCACTGCAGAGGAACAGGTCCTTCGGTTCACGGTCCTCATGCGGACTAAGTGCGTTGGTGATCAAATGGACAACTGAACTCTTTATATGTGCCTACACCATGTCCTTGTCCCTGCATTTTCTACACAATTAAACACAGAACGTAACATGGAATGCAAAACAATTGCGCATCTGTTTTCCCTGCACCAGTCAGCAAGAGATCATGGGAGCGTTCGTAAATGCAGATTCCTCCGCGATTCCAAACTGGAAGACAATACAAACCGGGATCCATTCTATAGATGCTGGAAATCCGGGATAATACAGACAAAATGATGGAGAACCTCAGCATGCCAGGCAGCATAAACATAGACAGGAATAAACAGTTGACAGTTTTGGACGAGGAAACCCATCATCTTTACATTTCGTCCTGATGCATGACACCATAAGCACCAACAGTGTTAAGCCTGAACAGCTTATTCCGTTTAGGGACAGCTCGGGATTGAAAATAATAATAAAAAAACCATAACAATCACTGACATTGGTGTATAGACTAAGCATTGCACAGAACAGAATCCGTTTTCGATTTGATATAGAAATGAATGTTGTTGAGGGTCTCAACTCGGATTTCCGAACAAGCGGGCCAACATAAACCCCTCGGTTAATGGTCGGGGTCTGTGGGATTAAAAGGGTTTGGATCCCCTGGTATAAACCTAAGATCGCCATCTGTGAGGGAGACTATAACGTAATCAGTTCAAACATTACCAAACAATAATAACAGAACGCACTGTATCCAGTTACTCTGTGAAATTCGACAGCGTAAAAGCAGTGAGGAAAGAGTTAAATTAATCAGCAGAATTTGCAGCCACTGCATACACAAAATACTGGGAATTGGAGTGACTGGTACAAAACACTTAAACAGGTCGGCGAGGCAGCATCTCTGAAAGCGGAGAAAGATTTATCGTTTCCGGCCCAGACTTTTCATCACTGGTTCTCAGCTCGCACTCACTTCTTATGTTTTCTCCCGTCGCCTATTCTGGCTCTAAGGAAATGTCTCGGTCAGAAACATCGACTGTTTATTTCACTCCATATTTCGGGGCTTCCGAACCTGTGGTCTACCGACTTCTCGGCTAACGGTACGGTTCCATGGCATCAACAGTTTGGGAAGCCCCGCCACTGTTGCTGCCTGACCTGCGTAGTTCCTCGGTCACTTTGTGTTATGACTATAGTCGAAAGGAACCTGAATGTCCATGGTCAACGTCGAGCAGACCGCGATGATCTAAGCCTGAAAACATGCTGGTATACACAATGTAACTGCATTCTGCACACACTATCCTTCGCCGTCTAGCGGACAGTTGAATATTATTAATTTAATATATTACAACATCTCGAAGTCAACAGAAGGTTTACACCTGTCACCAGGAGATACATCCATTAACGGAACTGATGGAAGAGCAAATGATGAGGGAGATTCCGAAATAACATATCACAATCTGATCATCAGTAACATTTTGATATCGCCGCCCATGGAATGCTTACCTGGGACGCCGATGGCCACAATAAGAGGGTAGCTTATACCCATTGCAGTCTTCATAAGGTATTTCTGTTCTACTCTTGCAGTGCTGTCTTCTATCCAGAGCTGCAGGAGATATCCGGCTTATAACTCCGCGAAGTATTCGCAACAATTCTATCCCACTAAAATAAGCCCTCACGAGAAATGAAGCACGAAGAAGCACAATGAAATCTCTCTGATGAACACCACCGAAATAATGAACCCTTTACTTGCAAGAGCTCGTGCCCTTTATATTTCTGCTTCTCAAGTAGACAATTTGATTAAAAGGTCCAACTTTTATAGCACATTCGAATAGCCGATGATGAAACTAACTTGCATAACATCTGCAGTTAATTGCCATCACTTCACTCCTAATTCAGTATTCTTTGCCTTCGAGACCTGGATCCCCAGTGGAGAAGTAACATTCTCCAGGCCAGAAACCCAGCAGCAATAGTGATGATGTCGTTTCTGATCCATTGCTTCGGATTTTAGGTCTCCATTCACGTGGAAGTGTTGAGAAGTCTATTCTTTCATCATATCAAAGTAACTGTCTCAACAGCTCTGTTTCAATTCTGCCATTGTTACTTCCATCGATCCAGCTCTGCGTATCTCAATTTGACAAAGATGTTGCAATTGTTTTGATTTTCATTGAAAGCCACATTAAAGTGGTCCTCCGCTTTGCCTTTCTGACGTCACCGCTCCTTGTGAAATACATGGGGTGCTGATGTCTCCACCACACCGGGCCACCGGGGTCAGAGAACCATCGGGCCATTGAATACTATATAGCTCTGAGACAGTCCCTGGACACATCCAGTCTGTCCCAAACTAACATACTGCCTCGTCCCGTCGACTTGCATCCAGACAATGGCCGGCAATCCCTCCCATCAAAAGTAAGTTTCTCATTCATTTTGAAATCGAACCTGACTCAAACATTTCTGCTCTCAGCTGGTTCAACAATATTCTTCCACCCTCTGTGTGAACATTGTCCTAATGTTCCCTTTGAAATACACCAACCTGCACCCTAAACAGAGTACCTCTGTTTCTAGTCTCACCCAACATCAGCAGAAAATAATCCCCTGCATTTACCCCATCTGTGCGCCTCATAATTTTATATCCCTCCGTCAAATCTCGAATCTTTGGGAATAAATTCCAAACCAATCCAAGTATCCCCTATGAATCAAGTCATTAGCTTTCGGAAATATACTTGGACTCTGCACTCTGTCAATCTGATTACAATCCTTCCTCGGTGAGCAGAAATGCACCAATTCCTAAATTTGTTCCTTAATACTGTTCAACATCGTGGCAGAAAAGGTCTGACTGTTTCAGGTGCGACTCTATGAAATGCTGGATCCTTATGTCATTTTTGCGGTGTTCGGGGTTATTGCCAAACAGAGGATTCATCTCGTGAGGATTGGAGTTTTAAAGCAAAGATGAAATGCTCGGGATTTATAAGGCTTCGTGCAGTCTGGGAGACTAGAACGAGAGGTCATAAGCTCAGAATTATAGACCGCCACTTTAAAACAGAGTGAAGAAGAATATCTCTTTTGCCAGAGAGTCTTAAATCTTGGATAATAATTGCCACAAAAAGCAATAATTCTTTGCTTACATACAATCCAGAAATTGATGTGTTCTTGATCTGTAAGAATGAATGCATTTATGAATTAAACTCAGAAGAATGGGCCTCAGAGGCTTAGTAAATCGCTCTCGACGGAGCAAACTCAGCGGTCCGTATGGACTAATTCTGCACCTTCGGCTTATGCTCT
Source organism: Hemitrygon akajei (assembly GCF_048418815.1). NCBI lineage: Eukaryota > Metazoa > Chordata > Chondrichthyes > Myliobatiformes > Dasyatidae > Hemitrygon > Hemitrygon akajei. Next base: position 1,246,516 of record NW_027331941.1, read on the forward strand.
TATGGGGTAAGAGAGTACCGGAGTTTGTCACAAGACGGAAGCAAGTTGGATGTTGGGATGGGAAAGGTTGGAAAAATGTAAAACATCAGAATCTCACGCTGTGCAGAGACTGAAGGATCTGCACAGGACTGAATATTGGGGTGCCCAATCATATCAGCTGAGCCGCGAACAGCAGACAGTACCCCGGTGTTCACTAACTACGATCGCCGAGAGCGAGGACAGGATGTGTGCGGATGTTGCGTCGTCCTGACAAATTATGTCAGCGGTTACTTGCGTCAACGGAAATCAGTGTTCACCAACAGTGCACAGTGTGAGGATGATCCACCGACACAGTACTGGTGCATTACTATGACAGGAGATATTTCGTTGATCATCAGAAAAACCTACTAAACAACAAACAAAAAACACACAAACGGACGTTAAAGGTAGGAAACAGGACTGGTCAATCGAATTCGTCAACTCTACATATGGAAATGCCTGCAGTTCCCCAGCAGGGTGCAAGATAGACTTATCGGAACATTTCTACTATCAAGGGATCGAAGCAACAGTTGCACCTATCATCAAAGACCTCCACCATCCGGACCACGTCCCCTTCTCGCTGATGCCATCGTGAAGGTGGTACGGAAGGATCAGCTCACATTCCAACAGGTTCGACTCTCAGGCCCCTGGATAAACGTGGGTAACTTCACTCCACACAAGTCTGAACTTTAATGCCAGATCCTATGAAATCAGCTTCAAGAAAATAACAATCAGGGTTTCGAGTATCAATCATCCCACTCCTTCTCTGCCTGTCTGTCTCACTCCGCCTCTTGCTCTCTCTCACTCTGTTTCTCTAACTCTCCAGCTATCATCTTAATTAACTTTCTATCTGTGTATTTCTCTCAATCTAGCTATCAGTTGATCTATTCTTCAGTATCTCTACCTAGCTGTCCACCTGCCGGATTGTCTATCACTCTGTCCGTCTATCTATCTATCTATCTATCTATCTATCTATCTATCTATCTATCGATCTATCTATCTATCTATCTATCTATCTATCTATCTATCTGTCTGTCTATCTGTCTGTCTGTCTATCTATCTATCTATCTATCTATCTATCTATCTATCTATCTATCTATCTATCTATCTATCTATCTATCTATCTAACTAACTATCTATCTATCTATCGCAGATAATGTATTTTTCCACGACCTCCAGCATTTCATATCGGTGGAGTGTTTGTAAAGTTGACCAGTTGCGGTTCAGTAGTTTCAGTTGTATAACACCCGGTAGGATCTCAAATGGTTTCGCAGACCTTTATAGTAGGAAGTGTGCTGCAGGCAGAGGTGTCCGCGTATATCTTGATAAGAATGTGTCTGTTTCCTTTTCTTTCTGAATAAAGGACGATTTGCAGTTCTGAATCAATAGCGAGAGCGTGTCCCTTTCTACGTCACCGAACGGGATCGGTAAACGTCTTGGTTTAAAGTAACATATGTTTGTCAGATGCGTGGCTGCATATGGCGGTGCTTTGTCTGTCTGACTCGCATGTAGATTCCCTGGGTGCTGTTAAGTTCCTGGATGCCGACCTTTTTCTCCAGCACATGTAAGCGGACTGTACGCCACCTGAGCCATATCACGGTGTGCTGCCGGATTATTAAATGTTGCTGCTGGAGGCGAGGTTCTCGGCCGATTTTCACAGTGTTTAAGCTATAGTACAGCAGACTATATGAATAGTTGGGTTCAGGAGCGAATTAAATTAAGTTTCCTACGTGGGAAGAAAGATAAACAAATATATAAAAATTGCAATCTCCAGGCAGATCGGTGTCAGACTAAGCATCATAGAATGTAAGACCACAGTCAACCCTTTCACTGCCGCAGTCTTCCTCCGCCGGTGTTATCGTTGTGTTGTGCTTATCAAGTCGAGAACACGAGTACTCGCGTAATCGCTGTGCCAAAAATGTGCAAAGCTATAAATTGTGACGATACAGGAGATCCAAGGCGTTGGGCGGCTGCATCTGTTGTGCTGCAAATCCGGTCATGTATTTACACTCACCATTGGCGGTATAGGATTGTGGGTGTTCCTTGCAGATTAAAGCCATTGTCGGGATGTCGCAGTCTTAATTTTGTTTCAAAAGGGCAAAAATGGCACAATTGGAATGCCGTCAATCGGTCTGTCCCGTGATTTCACAGAGCAGGAATCATTCTCATCCTGGTAAAACTCCCAATTTCCCATCGTTTTCTGTGGCACCTTCAAGAAATTCGTCACTCTTCTGTGTGCTGGATTTCCACTTCCTCCTCCGTCAGACGACTCGTTATTTGTGCCCCAGAATATTGGTAGGCGTGATCGCGTCCCATAACGCAATTATGAGATGGATTTGGGGTGCTGATTTTCAAATTGCTGCGACGCGGAAGAGTAACGGCGGGAGCACTAAACACGTTGAACTAATATGCGTGTTATCCTCATCTCCATAGATCAATATTGCACTCACTCCGCGCAGGGTTTTATTTCGCAGTCCACACTCAGAAACTCTAAGCAAAGGTTAAGGTTTTTATCATATAACTCATAGCTAAATTTCGTAAGCTATATTTATGTAGCATCTTTTAAAAATGTGCCGGATGATTGAGTTTTTAATATGTTTTTGAAAGTGAATACTTCTTAAATTATAATCAGACATTTTCAACATCTCCCTTAGAGCAAGCCATTGTTCCCAGATGCTTCAAAACCTCCACAATCATCCCTGTAGCAAAGAAATCAGTTATAGCCTGTCTGAATGATTACCGTTCCGTCGCCTTGACCCCCATTGTGATGAAATGCCTTGAACGGCTTGTCAATCCTCATATCACAGCCAGCCTCCCCTCATCGCTGGATCCTCTACAGTTTGCTTATCGTCCCAACCGCTCTACGGAGCTATGCAATATCCATCACACTGCACACAGTTTAACTCTCACTTGGACAACAAAGACACTTATGCCAGAATCCTGTACATTGATTTCAGTTCTGTGTTCAATACCATCACCCCGCAGAAACTAGTGGACAAACTGTGGCTGCTTGGCCTTAACACTGTCATGTGTCGCTGGACTCTGGATTTCTTGACAAACAGACCACAGTCAGTCCGTGTTGGCAGGAACATCTCTGACACCATCACACTGAGCATTGTTTCCCCACAAGGCTGTGTACTCTGCCCTTTGCTGTTTACACTACTAACACATGACTGTGCAGCCAGATTCAAGGGGAACCTGATCATTCAATTTGCTGATGATATCACATTGGTGGGGCTTATCAGCAAAAATGATGAAACAATGTACAGGGAGAAGGTCAAACACCTAGAGAGCTAGTGCCGTGACAACAACTTGATACTTAATGTCACCAAAACTAAGGAGATGATCGTCGGTCTCAGCCTGGGCACACACCCTTCAGCATCAGCGGCTCCACAGTGGCGAGAGTGTAAAACATCATGTTCCTTGGGGTGCAGATCTCGGACAATCTCACCTGGTCCAGAAAAAACACTGGGATTGCGAAACGGGCCCAACAGAGATTGTACTTTCTGAGGAAACTTAAACAAGCAGCACTCCCCACTAACATTTTAACCACATTCTACAGAGGCGTGGTTGAGAGTGTGCTGAACTTTTGCATCACAACCTGGAAGAGATGGCTGAAAACAAATATTTTGTCGCCAGAGCAGGGCGCCTCTGTGGCGTAGCTGTCTGTTTCCAATGGAATTCCAGCGGCCTTTGTCCATAGCGGTGTCTGGGGTTCATAATCTGCCATTAAACTGGTCTGAAAATGAACAATCAATCAGGGCGAAAAGCGCAATCCGGCAGGGCCACAATTGAAGTACTGAATCCTTCTTGGAGCAGATGTGATTCTTTGGAGAAGAGAAATCTTTGTCACCGTGAGGTGCAGGAGTAATTTAGCAGCGGAAACGTGTTATGAGTATGAGTTCTTGCAGGGATCAATGCAAACGCTAGGGGACAGTGTGAGCAGATGTGTGCTAATGATGTCCAATTCCTCCTTTATGGGTCATCATTTCATCATGCCTGTGATGTGATCAGTTTTCTTTGGAGAACATCTTATTCAGGTTGTCGAATGTGGCGGGTGCAGATTCGGGAGCTCAGCACCAGGCAGGTTCTGAATCTACGCTGGTCAGCATGACGGCGATTTTATTCAGCACGCCTTTCGTGGCGGTGTTTGCTGCAGTTCAATGTTAGGCATGGACACGGAGGAGCAGAAATGGTCCATTCGGTCAATAGACAATATACAATATACAATAGACAGTAGGTGCAGGAGTAGGTCATTCGGCCTTTCGAGCCAGCACCGCCATTCACTGTGATCATGGCTGATCATACACAATCAGTACCCCGTTCCTGCCCTCTCCCCATATCCCTTGACCCCGCTATCTATAAAGAGCTCTATCTAACTTTCTCTTAAAAGCATCCAGAGACTTGGCCTCCACTGCCGTCTGGGGCAGAGCATTCCACATACCCAGCACTCTCTGGGTGAAAAACTTTTTTCCGTATCTCTGTTCTAAATGGTCTACCCCTTATTCTTAAACTGTGGCCTCTAGTTCTGGACTCACCCATCAGCGGGAACGTACTTCCTGCCTCCAGCGTGTCCAATCCCTTAATAATCTTAATCGTATATGTTTCAATCCTCCGAATCCGATCCACCATTCCATAAAGCAGATTCCACCCCCGCCCCACCCAAAGCCATTCCTCTGCCGTATCACTCGTAATCCTTGACACCTTTACTTATTTGAACACTATCCAATTTCGCTTTAACTGCAGACAAGGCCTTGCCATTGACATTTAGAATAAAACCTCCTCAGGTAACTTCACCGGCTGAGGTCAATAATCTCGGTGTCCATTTCTCACCTGGACACTCCCTGTCCTCGGAGATTTGGAAGCGCGACGACTGCAGACGTCTCGGCTTCCCAGCTGGGAACGATGGCTTCACATTGCAAGTAGTGGAAATGTTGAAATCTCTTCAGATTAATTGCTATTAAATAACCTGCAGGGCGCTGCTTCCCACTGCAGACGCGATATGAGACTGACTACTTTGTGCATAACATTTTGACTTGGAGGCTTTCTGGGAAGAAGGTTAACAACACAACGAAGAGTGAGAGAAAAATAAGTTTGTGTCGACATGATGCATGTGTTGTTGAGCGATGCTGCTCGTGTGTTTGACATCATGGTGCTCATTGCACGTAAGACCGATGACCAATTATTTCAAATGTTTGGAGCTTTTTAGATTTTTATTTCAAAAGCGATAACAAGTTAATAGATTGGTGTCGCTTATACTAAACTAAAAAAAGAAAACAAACAAAACAACCGATCGAAAAAAAAACACTATTGTATACAGATCTTGGCATTTCCAATTTCACGCCGATGAGAAAGGTGAATATTGTAACAATGGCCGTCAGGGCAAACTCACCTCAGCATGGAACTGTAATCATCAACCTGAGCCTCACCTCCTGAGGGTTTATCGGCCTGTTGTACAATGTCTATTAATTTCAATCATTCAGACGGAGCATTATCTCCAGGTTTGAATTTTAAATGTCTTGAAACCAAGCATACCTGTACTCCAGTTTGAACCTGTGCATGTGCGGATTGGAAAAGCCGCAGACGGTGTACAAGGCAAGGAGTCAAACTCAAACAGTTAGCCCCAGCGGCGTCCTTTGCTCAGGCCGGACATGTGGGGAGTCCCTCCCTCCTCTCTTGAAGCTGCCCGCAGAAACATCATTTCCCATACACCTGCGCTCACCTCATCCTCTCTACACCTTACTCATGGTAAAGTCCCTCTTCTACTTACATTCCACCATTTCAGCCTCTGCAGTCAACGCTTTATCGTCCGCTACGCCCCATATCCAAAGGTGTACTACTACTTACCCCATTCTCCCCTCCCTCTGCACTTCCGGCAGGGATCACTTTCATCGCGATTTTCTTCTCCATTCACCCCCCACCCTCTAATCTCCATCCAGGCACTCATCACTTCAGTCGGCGTTCGTGCTGTACCCGCACACACGCCTATTCCCTCACCTGCCTTCAGAGCCTTAGGCAGTTGCTCCAGGAGTGGCAACACTTCACCTGTCCATCTGCGTGGGTCGTTTATCATGTCTGCCCCTGATGCGGCTACTCTGTATTGTCCAGACCCGTCGTAAATTGGGGAACCACTTTGTCGAGCATTTTCATGGCATACCTACCTAGCGGGACATGCAGGTGGCTAAATATTTTAGTTCACCGGCAAATAGAATTAGGCAGCTTGGCCCATCGAGTCTGCTCTGCTTTGACATCACGGCTGTTCCGTTTTATATGTCAGGCCCAAGCGCCTACCTTCTCCCAGTATCACTTCCTGCACTGGTCAGCATAAAGATACCTCTGCCTGAACTGCCCAGACATTCGGCTTCCGCAGGTACCCGTGGCAACGATTTCCAAAGACTACCCTCACAATTCCTTTGCGAATTGTTCCGAGAGCTCGCCCATTTACTCAGCAGCTATGTCCTCTGACCCGAGCCTCCCTCGACGCGGGAAATACCTCTTCACATCCACGCTATCAAGTCATATCCCCACTCGATATGTTTCAATAATGTTACACCTCCTTCTTCTGGATTCCACTGAAGACAAGCCCCAGATTCATCAAAAGTTTACGGAGATCACCGTTGCGAGAGAGAACACAGAATCCCACATTCTTTGTAGTTTGCTCAGATTCGCTGCAGACTTCGCACGTTTACACAATGAAAGTTTACAGATCTTCTGAGTATTGCGAGCAGCTTTGTACCATCAGCTAGCAAAGGATGCACTGGCATTGGAGTGTGTGCCGAGGAGGTTCACGGGAACGAAACTCGAAATGAGAGAGTTACGTTATGACGGAAGTTTAATGGCTCTGGGCTCCGGGATCTCTGGAGGTATGGTCAGTGACGTGCTGGGGAGAGGTGGGGGCGCAGTCACGTTGTTAGTTACCGAATCCTGAGGGGGGGGGGGTGAAGATGTTGTTTCCAGTCTTGGGTGGCTCTAGCAGTCGAGATTATAGCCTCAAAATAGAAGGGCCTTTCTTTAGAACAGAGATAAGGAAGAAAGCTGAAGAATGTGTTCGAGAGAGATAATAAATTAGTGATAATGGACCGCTGGAGGAGACTGGATGGGCCGAATGGCCTGACTCTAATATCGGATGATCGTAGCTGCCAATGTTGTTGTGTAATGCTCACAAACGCTTCCTTTCGATAGGTGAAATGAATTTTTGCAGTAAAGCAGACGGCAGCTGATAAAAGTTCATGTGCTTCATAATTTGCCATACTTACGCCTAATGACTATGAAGACAAAATCCATTGCATTTCGGAACTGAAGATGTAGAACGCATTTTAAATACAAACTACCGTCGTTCCACGTTATTGAGTGGGACGATGTATTGTAATCTCGCCGGCGCAGCCAGAAAATTAAAGAGAACAGTCAAACATTCCCTATTTAGTTGCACTAAGCATAGGAAAGGGGATGGTAAACTTACTGAACAGGTAATTGTAAAAGACACATCTGGTGTTCCCAGTATCCTTCAAGTGAGGGACTTTATCCGATCACGTGTCTCCAATGAACCAACCACATTCATCAGAAAGTTGTGTGTGTATGTTTGGAATTTGATGATAGCACTCGGCTTGCATTGTTGGCTCTTTATTCTCACTATAGATATTCCTGTACTGGTCAGTTCCCCTATAAGTGTACCAGTGTTACATTGGATATGTATAATGAAAGTCGGAATTTTGGCGTAGAAGTATTCCCAATAGGTAAACAAAGACCAATCAAGTTATCCGGGAAATTGTCATTAATTTACTTCAGGAATGCAGGCCAGGACAGATCTGGATAAATACATTATTCAGCGTGCACAACGAACATTTTAAAGAACGCCATTCGTAAGCTTGATGCTCGACTGCTGACGAGTCATTTCCGGAAACATCATCTTATTCAACACAGTTAACAGAGCGGTAAACACTGCCTGAAGATTTTAACAAGCAAATGTATGGGGGAGAGCGCCGCAATCTTCAACTGCTCCCTGAATTTGGTTTGTGTCACTGCGTAAATGAACGTGTTGGTGCAGCAGCTAAAAAGCTGAATCACTGTCCCCGCATACTGCGCCTGCCACAGTCGGATAGACGTTTCCAGGTCCGTGTAGAGGCACCGCAGGAAAATGAAGACCAGCGTGGTTGTCGCCCAGCAGAGGAGGAAACTCGCCGACAGGGTGAAGAGCAGAACGATGGACTGTCTTCGGCTCTTCATCTCCGGATCCTGCTGCTTCTCGCTATTTCTCTGCCCACTAAATCCCCTGCGAATTCGGTTCGACGCCAGAATCTGTCGGACGGTCAGAATATTGAGGAAAAGGATCAGGAAGAAAGGGAGCAGCGGATTCAACAGACGGTCCACCCAGTAAAACCACACAAACCCAGGCTCCCTGTGAAGACCAGACTTGTAAAAGCAATTTTTCGAATGACTATGCGCACGTCCCTTATGCAGAAAGTAATACGGGACGTTCTTTAAACAGAACGCAACGCATATTGCGCCAATAACCCATCCTGCAATTCTTGGCGTACAGTACTTGCTCTGAATCTTCGACCAGCAAATGGCCACAAAGCGATCGAAAGTGAACGCTACAGTCAGCCACACGGAGCAATCCACTGCCACGTAACACAAGACGTAGTGGACTAAACAGAACGGAAGTGATGGCTGAAGCCAGTATACTCGGTACGTTTCAACTATCTGGTAGAACGCGACTTCGATGATAACCACCATTAGATCGGCCACGGCCATCGCCACCAGATACCGAGTGATACCTTTGGAGAGACCACACTTTCCTCGGCTGAGTATCACGATCGCCACCACATTAACTGGCAAAAAGAAAAGTAGAGTCGAGTTATGACATCTATACAATACAGGCAAACAGCGTCTCACAATTCAGAAGTTCTTGTCATAATATTCGGAATCTAAACCATGGCAGATAGCTGGGGCATATATGCAGCAGCTCATCGTCTGAAATTTCAGTAACCACTATGCTTTGGTTTAAATTACCGCTGTAGAAAATTTGCGTAATGTGGGGAAATGTATTTTCAAGACCTGACGTTCAGAGATGCTCTTCTGAACAACCACTGTTGTCCCGACCGGACAGTCAAGTTACTGTCGTCTTCCTGGCAGCTTGCACCGATCTGTCTATTCTCCCCGATCTCTCTCGTTAGCAAAGTGCCTTCGCCCAGAGAGTTGCCATATACTGGATTTTTTTTCAGTTTTCCGCACTCTCCACTGTCAACTGTAAGGCGATCAGCGTGACAATCGCAAGAAAACTGACGTTTCAGTGCAACGCAAACCACTTCGAAAAGCAGCAACAATCACTCCGCGTTCAAAGTAACTTAAATCACATTTCCTTCCCACTCTCACATTTGGTCTTCAGTTTAACAGACCTTCCTGAACATGCCTGCAAGCATTTAAGCACCAACGTGCAGCGGATGCACCTTATAAAGTGACACAGATAATATATCAACGGAAAACTGTCTGACATAATGGAACTAAAATAGATTGAATGAAATATAATTAGACGTATTATTTTATCATAATTAAGGTGGCGACAGCAGGAAATGGGCAGGAAACGTCACTGAGAGATTGTTATCAGCTCAGGAAATCCTTTTTCTGACGTTTACGCGTGACAGTGAATTCCGGAGACTGGCATGATAAAAGTTATCTTGGACATTGAAAGAGGTCACGGTGAGCAGAGTTAGTTTCACATTGCAGCGACTGAGGGATTCAGAACACAGAGGATCTCTGCGCCGGAAAAGGCCCTTTGGCACACGACCCGCTTTCAGACTCGGCAATTGCATAAGCAACGAAATTAATTAATCGGACCGACACAATGTCCACCTCCTTCCATTTTCTACACAATAAAATATCGAACCGTGACATGGAATGCAAGATATTGAGCATCAGTTTTCCCTGTAGCAGACAGCAAGTAATCCTGGGAGTGCGGGAAAAGCACAGCTCTTCCACTCCCTCGCACCCACCAACCCCCCCCCCCCGCCCCCCCGATTCTAAACGGCGAGAAATTCAAATCCAGCCGATTCTGGAGATGATGGAAATCGGGTATAATGCAGACAAAATGCCGGATGCCCTCTGCATGCCAGATGCCAGGCAGCACCTATTGAAGTGAATAAACAGTCGACGGTTTGGATGTCGAAGTCCATCATCTTTAGCGTTATGAGTGATGTAGGAATCCATAAGCCCCAACAGAGTTGATTTTAAATTGCTGCTTCAGTTTAGGGACACTTCGGGAATTAAATTAATAATTAAAAAACAGTCAGTCTCATTTTCATATAGACAAAGCTTTGCCCGAAACAATATTTGCTTTTGATATGATATAGAAATGAATGCTGTTCAAGGTGTTAGCTCGGAGTTCCCACCCTGCGGTTCACGAACCCCTCGTTTAATGGTCGTGGTCTATGGCATGGAAATGGTTGGGATCTCCTGGTATAAACCTTAAGATCGCCAGCTGTGAGGAAGATTATGACGGAAGCACTTCCAACATTGTCAAACAATAATAAGAGGACGCACTGTATCCAGTTACTCCGTGGATTTCGAAAGCGTAGAACCAGTGTGGAAAGACTTTAAAAAATTAGTAGAATTTGCAGCTACTGCCTGCACACAATACCGGACACCAGAATAACTGGTACCAAATGCTGAAATAACTCGGTAAGGCAACATCTCAGAGATCGGAGAAGGAGTTGCCGTTTCCGGCCCAGACGATTCATCACTGGTCCTCGGCTCCCGCCATCCACTCTGGTTCAGAGGCACTGTCTCAGACAGAATCATCGACTGTTAATTTCTCTCCATAGTTCAGGGCTTCGCAACCTGTTGTCGACGGACTTCTCGGTTGATGATATGGGTCCAAGGCATAAAACGTTTGGGAAGCCTGCCCTGTTACTGCCTGACCTGCGCAGATCCTCATTCACATTATGGTTTTTTTTTTACTGTGGATTTCAGCGGTTGCAGAATCTGTTATGATTATAATTGAAAGGAACCTGAATGCCCATGGTCATCGTCGAGTAGATCTCGATGGTTTAAGTCTGACAACATGTTGGTATAAACAATTTAACTGCGATCTGCACACACCATTCTTCACTGTTTAGCGGACGGCTGAATGTCTTTAAATTAACATAGTATAAAATCTCAGAGTCAACAGCACAGTTTAAACCTGGGTCAACGAGATACATGTATTAACTGATCAGTTTGAAGGAAAATTACTCTCTCCGGCTCTTCATCTTCGGATCCTGCTGCTTCTCGCAGTTTTTCTGTCCCCTGAGCCCTCTACGGACTCGACTGGCCACCGGGATCTGTCGGACGGTCAGAATGTTGAGGAACAAAATGAGGAAGAAAGGGAGCAGCGGATTTAACAGACGGTCCACCCAGTAAAACCACTCAAACCCAGGCTGCTTGTGAAGACCCAATTTGAGACTGCAATGAGTCGAATACGGATCTGCACTGTCCATGTGCAGGAAGTAGTTAGGGACGTTGTTTAAACAGTACGCGACGCATATTGTCCCAATAACCCATCCGGCAACTCTTGGATTACAATATTTTCTCTGAATCTTAGACCAGCAAAAGGCCACAAAGCGGTCGAAAGTGAACTCTACAGTAAGCCACACGGAACAATCTAAAGACACGTAACACAAGACGTAATGGACTAAACAGAACGGATCAGATGGCTGAAGCCAGTATACTCGGTACGTTTCAACTATCTGGTAGAACGCGACTTCGATGATCACCACCATTAGATCGGCCACGGCCATCGCCAACAGATACCGAGTGATACCTTTGGAGAGACCACACTTTCCTCGGCTGAGTATCACGATCGCTATCAGGTTGGCTGGCGAAAAGAAAACAAGAGTTGAATTATGACATCTGTCACTTCAAGTAAAACCGCGTTTCCCAAGGTCATTCTGACACTACAGTTATCTTTGTATTGATCGTATTAATCTGAACTCCTATATATGTATGATGTATGGGGTGAAATTCGAATTTCGAAAATGCACGACACACCATTTTTAGTTTGAAATTCCTGCTCTAGAAATTTGGCGGAATATGGATGAATTTACCACTCAGTGAACTCTCAATCTATTCTCATAAGGCATGCTCCTCAATCAAGGCAACATCCTTATCAATCTCCTCTGCGCTTTTTCTATAATTTTCACATGCTTCCTGTGGTGAGGTGACCAAAATTAAGCACAGTACTCAACGTTGGGTCTAACCATGGTCCTATATAGCTGTAACATTAACTCTCGGCTCTTCAACTCAATCCCACGGTTGATGAAGTCCAATGCACAGTATTCCTTCTTAACCACAGTGTCACATCTGCGCAGCAGCTTTGAGTGTCCACTGGACTCGGACCATAAGATCCCTCTGATCCTCCACACTAACAACGGTCTCGCCATTAATACTACATCGTGCATTCATATATGACCTACCAGAATGAACCACCTCACACTTATCTAGGTTGAACTACATCAACGTTACTCGAAACATTTAACGTAATAAATAATATTTATTTGTTGTCCCCGTACCAGTCATCATCGTGGAAATGTGGGTAAAGGGACAACTATTCCACCCTCTCCCCAACATCCTAAACCGAAAGAAATTCCAATCCAGTCGATACTGCAGATACTGTAAATCCAGGTTTATACAAACAAAATGCATCTCAGGCAGCACCTATGGAAGGGAATAAAGGGGCGATGGTTTTGGAGAAGGAAATCCATCAATCTTGCACATCGGCCTAATGCAAGACCCCATAAGCACCAACAGAGTTGTCTCTGAACTGCTTCTTCAGTTTAGGGACACGTATAATATACTTAAAAAACTCGGAGAGACAGCATTTCTGAAACATTCAGCATTTCTGAGAGAAAGATTTATGTTTCCGGCCCGGTACGTCAGTATTGGTTCGAGGCTCACACTCGCCTATTATATCTTTTATCCCCGTCGATTATGGCTTGATATCGCCAGAGAGGGAAGGCTTACCAGGGACGCCGATGACTGCAATAACAAGGTAACATATTTTGAATACTCTATCCATCCGGTATTTCTGTTCCGCGGCTTGGATACTTATTACTTTATAGATTTGCGGGAGATATCCGGCTGTAACGGCTTATTCACAATAGTTCGAATCGAATAATGTAGACCCAAACGAGAAATGAAGCACTATGAGCCACAATGAAACGTCTATGATGAATACCAGCGTAAGAAAAATTGCTCCCTTTGATTGCAAGACTTTTCACTTTCGGTAAGCGCCGATAGTTCGAGTAAAGCAAAGCGATTGAAATGTCCATATTTATAGCACATTCTGTTAGCAGATGTGGAAACCACCTTGCATAACTTCAGGTGTTAATGATCGTTACATGACTACTAATTCAGCATTCTTTGCCTTCGAGACTTGGATCCCCAGTGGAGAGGCAAAAATAGTAATGATGCCACTTTCGTTCCATTGCTTCAGAGTTTGGGGCTCCTTTCAAGTGGAAGTGTTGACAAGTCTATTCATTCATCCTGTCAAAGTCGCTGTCCGAACAGTGCGAGTATCTCAATCGGACAAACACGTTCCATCTGTTATGCCCAAAAAAATCTGTTATGAAAAAAAAATCCGGAGATGGGATTGAGAGAGGGAGTAAATTAGCCACGATGGATTGGCCCAAAAAATATTAATTAGGCTCCTTCGGCTTTTGGCATCAAAGAGAAACAGTTGTTGTCTCATGTGGGAGCGAATTCGGGTTCCCAGTCTTCACAGGCAACAGGTGGTGGGTTGTGGGTGTGGCTGTTGGAGGTTGGGATGAAGGTGGTTGTATAAACTGTTACATGCAAGAGTCTAACGTTGCACAGAGACTGCACAATCTGTACGGCACTGAAAAATGCGGCGTCCAGTCATATGAGCTGAGCCGCTAGAAGCACATGCAGTGACCCTGTGTTCACGAAAGGTGAACGGCGACAGCGTGGACAGGATGTGACTGGATATTGCATTGTCTCCCCACGTTAGCTCAGCTGTTACTTGCATCGAAGGATATCAGTGTTTACCAACGGTGCACAGTGAGAAAAGATCGACAGGTACCGTATCGGTGCATTGCGAGGCCCGGCAACATTCGGTCCAACAGCAGTGAAACGTTCAGGATTTGCTTGCTCACCGATAATCACACGGAGTGTAAAGGCGTATAATTGAACATGTTAGTGCAATTCGGCAAAACCAGAATTGAATGTGTCTGCCCGGCCTCAGCAATGTGGAGGAAAAACACGAGAGAATAGTTAAGCGATTTAAGCAACATCATGAAAGACATCCGCCATCCGCACCCCGTTCTCTTCTGGCTGTTGCCATCGGCAAAGTGGTAATGAAGACTTAGTTTACAGACAAACAGCTTTCATCATCAGGTCCATGAAAAAGCCTGGATAGTTTCACACACCACAATGCTGAACGAATTCTTCAGCCTATGGATTCCACTTCAAGGAATGAACACACGATGTTCTGAGTATAATTTATCTATCAATCCAGCACAGAAAACAGCAAACCTACAGCACAATACAGACCTTTCGACCCACGATGCTGTGCTGAACATGTACCTACTTCAGAAATTACTCAGGGTTAACCATAGCCCGCTATAGATCTAAGCTGCACGTTCCTATCCAGGAGTCTCTTAAATGAACCTATTGTATCCGCTTCCACAATTGTCTCCGGTAGACCATTCCACGCACTTACCACTCCCTGCGTAAAGAAGCTTACCTCTGTACCTACTTCCAAGCACCTTAAAACTGTGCCCCCTCGTGTTAGCCATTTCAGCCCATGGGAATAAAAAAAGCCTCTGACTATCCACATCATCAATGCCTCTCATCATCTTGTATACCTCTATCAGGTCACCTCCCTTGCTCCAAAGAGAAAAGGGCAAGTTCACTCAACCTATTCTCAAAGATGATGCTCCCACGTCCAGGCAGCATTAAGTATATGTTTCTTTTTTAATGCATGAAGTAATGCATTGAATATGGATTAATTTCAAGAATAGAAAACAGAGTTCAAGGTAGATATAGGACCGATGCAAAATGACGGTCTAGATATTGTAATGAGAGAGGCAGAGGTTGCAGAGGAACAGAATGCGTATTTTATATCATTATTCACAGTGAAAGATGTCTGCAGTTTGCCGAACATTCACGAGTGTCAGGGAAATAATGTTTCTATAGTGAAATTTACGACTGAAAAGTTCCTCAGGAAGCTTAATGGTCTGAGGGTGGATACTTCTCTTGGATCAGATGGAATGCACCCACGGAACCTGAAGGAAGACTCAGACGTTAACGATGATCCTTCAAGAATCTTAGATGCTGGCATTGTACCGGATGACCGGAAACGTTACTCTGCTATTTGGGAAGAGTGAAAGGTAGGAGAAAGGAAACTGTAAATTTAATATCTAAAGGAAGTTGTTGGAATCGATTGTTAGCGAGGAGATTACAGTACACCTGGAGGCGCATGACATGATAGGCCAAAGCCAGCATGGTTTCCTGAAAGGAAAATCCTGCCTGACAAGCCAACTGCAATTATTTGAAGAAATTACAAGCAGGGTAGACAAAGGAGAATGCGTAGACGTGGTCTACTTGCATTTTTAGAAGGCCTTTGGCAAGGTGCCGCACAGGAGGCTGCTTATCAAGATAAGAGGTCGCGGAATTACAGGGATGTTACTAGCGTGGGTGGAGCATTGGCTGGTCTGTATAAAACAGACAGTGGGAATGAAGGGATCCTGTTCTGCCTGGCTGCCGGTTACTCGTAGAGCTCCACAGGGGTCGCTGTTGGGACTGTTACGTTTTGTGATGTACGTATGCTTGAACTACGGTATTAATGGATTTGTGGATACATTTCACGATGATACAAAGATAGGTGGAGGAGCGGGTTGTGTTGAAGAAACAGAGAGCCTGCCGGTAAACTTAGACTGTTTAGGGGATTGGGCAAAGAAGAGGCAAATGAAATGCAATGCTGGAAAATGTATGGTCATGCATTTGGGTGGAAGAAATAAACGGGCAATCTATTAATTTAATTGGGAGAGAATTCAATATGCAAAGATGCACAGAGATTTGGGAGTCCTTGTGCAAGATACACTAAAGGTTAACATCAAGGTTATGTCGGTTGTGAAAACAGCGAATGCAATGTTGGCATTCATTTTTCGAGGTATAGAATATAAGAGCAGGGATGTGATGTTGATGCTCTATAAGGTACTCGTGATACCACACTTGGAGTATTGAGTGCAGTTTTGGGCTCCTTATGATAGAAAGGATATTGGAGAGGTTTCAGAGAAGATTCACCAGAATTATCGCAGGAATGAGCGGATTACCCTATGAGGAACGTCTGGCAGCTCTTGGGCTGTATTCCCTGGAGTTCAGGAGGATGAGGGAGGGGGGATCTCTTAGAAACATTTCAAATGATAAAAAGCCTGAACTGATTAGATATGGCAAAGTTATTTCCCGTGGTAGGGGATTCGAGCAGAAGAGGGCACCACTTCAGGACTGAATGACATCCTGTTAGAACGAGGTAGAAAAATTACTGTAGTCAGAGGGTGGTAAATCTGTGAAATTTTATGCCACCAGCGACTGTGGAGGTCAGGTCGTTGGGTGTATTTAAGGGAGAGATTGATTGATTCTTGATTCCCCACGTCATCAAAGGGTATGGGATGAAAGCAGGGGACTAGGGATGACTGGATGAGGTGGATCAACTCAAGATTGAATGGCGGAGCAGACTCGACGGACTGAAAGGCCTACTTCTGATCCTATATCTTATGGTCTTATAGTCCAACATCCTTCTAAACCTCCTCTGCATCCTTTCTATAGTTTCCACAACCTTCCTGTAGTGAGCTGACCAGAAATGCGCACAGTACTCCAACTAGTGTCTAACCAGTGTCCCATATAGCTGCAACATTACTTATCGGCTTTTAAACGCAATCCCACGTTTAATGAAGACCAATGCAGCGTGTGCCGTATTAACCACACTGTCAACCTGCGCAGCAGCTTTGATTGTCCGATGTACTCGGACTCCAAAATCACTCTAAATCTCCACACTGCCAATTTTCTTATTATATTCTGCCATCATACTTGACCTAAAAGAATGACTCACTGCACACTTATCTGGGTTGAACTCCATCTGCCACTTCTCAGCCCAGTTTTGCTTCCTACAAATGTCCGTCTAAAACCTCTGAGAGCCCCCCACACTGTCCACAGCACCCCAACCTTTGTATTATCAACTAATTTAATAACCCCTCCCACTTCCTCGCCCAGGTCATTTTTAAGAATCACGTAGAGAAGGGCTCCCAGATCAGATCCCAGTCCAATTCTGCTTCCAAAAAGCAAGGTCCGCTTGGATTCCATGCCTTCTTACTTTCTCAATAAGCCTTGCATGGGTTCCTTATCAAATGCCTTGCTCTAATCCATATACACGATATCTACTGCTTTGCCTTCATCAATGTGTTCAGTCACATCCTCAAAAAGTTCAATCAGGTCCGTAAGGCACGACCGGATTTTGACAAAGCCATGCTGACTATTCCTAATCAAATTATGCCTCTCAATCTATACCTAAGCATCAATATATCTATGTGTCTCTGTCTACCTGTCTCCCTCTGTATTGATTTATTCGTCGACTGACTTAATTTATTGGTTCGGATTTGCAGTGTTTATCTTCTCTTGCAAGTTGTTTTTGATCCAATTCTTCCAGTGATCCCCATTCCCCTGCCTTCTTCCCGTGCACTTCGATGTCCTGGCTAATCGAGAACCTATCTGTCTGCCTTAAACGGACCCAATGACTTGGCGCCCAACAGCTGCTCGTGGCAACAAATTCCACAGATTTCCTGCCCTCTGATTAAAGTAATTTCTCCGTATCTCGGTTCGAAATTGACGCCCTTTAAGCCTGAAGTCGTTCTGTCCTGTCGTAGATTTCTCTAAAATGGGAAATAACTTTGCCATATCTAATCTGTTCATTCACTTCGTCACCGCCGACTCAACCTGGAGGTATACCCTTAGGGTAACTGCACAATGACTCCCAAGTCCCTTCGCATCTTTGCATTTTGAATTCTCTCCCCATCGAAATAATAGTCTGTAATTTATTTCTTCCACAAAAGTGCATTACCATACAGTTTCCATCATTGCAGTTCATTTTCCATTTCTTTGCCCATTCTCCTAAACTACCTAAGTCTCTCAGCAGGCTCTCTGTTTCCTTAATACTACTCGCTCCCCGCCGCTCTTTGCATAAGCGACACATTTGGCCACAAATCTATCAATCACTGTTTCCAAATTATTGACATACATCGTGAAAGCAGTGGGCCGATCTCCACTGGGAACCGGCGTCCAGCCAGATTGTGAACCCGTCATTCCCCGTCTATGTTTTCTGCCGATCAGACAATGCCCAACCCTCGCTGGTAAACACAGCGCCCACCTGACGTAATCAGAACCTTCTAGGAAGGTAGCCTGGACAGAGTCAGTTGCCGCCCAGTTTCTGTAACTTGGAATGGAAACTCTGTGACCAGAAGGCCCTAAGCACAGAAGATGTCCTTGACGATTCATCCCTGGTTGCAACGGGTGTCTAATTGTCAAGACCGTGGAGCTCAATTAGTTTCGGATAAACTGCTTCCATCTCCATACCTGTCACATTCAATACGACGCACTCGCTTTCCACTACCGGTCTCCAACCCACATCGTTTCTGAATGCCCAGATACCCATTATCCTGACTCTCCTTCTCAAACTGCCCTCACCGCGTCATGTGCCGATCAACTTTTCCCTCCTCGTTCATTTGTTTCCAGCGTTCGCCTTCCTTTCTGATCAGAACCCATTATGTACAGTCTTGCGTTGCTTCCCTCTATCTCTTCGCAGCCTCATTGACAATCTCAACCCTCAACTCCTCCGTCGGCTGGAAGCACCACATTGGTTTTGCCGCTTTCACCGTCAGCTCTCAGGTACTTTATCAATCGAAACGAAAGGTCTCAACTGAAAGGTCAACTACCTATTTTCTCTCGCCATTTGGCGCTGTTCGTGTGAATTTCTCAGGCGGTTCTATGTTTGCCCCAGGGCGGAGCGGTCTGATAATCATTGAACTGTACTGGTGCAGTTCCTCGTAAGCAATTCACGTTTCTCCCTGAACACCGGACTGCTTCAATGCGCCATCCGGAGTAAGAAATAATCCTTGGAAGCTCAAAATGATCCTGAAATAGTTCCCCTCTTGTTCCTCTGATGTAAGTCGCCTTTGTCTCAAAAAAATATTGACATTGTCCTGATGTTCTGGAGACGGCTCTGATGAATACAAAGCAGAAGTGGTGCTCTCAAAACAGGGCTGAGAAACTCGGGAACGTAGCTTCAAGCACGGGATCAAGGCATAATCCTCGGAAACCGGAAGTGTAACAAAGACTGGAGTAGTCGTGGACGACAGCAGGACCATGTGAGACTCGGGAAACCATGACGCCCTTTAACTCAGTCTGTAGAACTTACATTCGAGAAAGTAGGAACGGAGCTGCGGAACAAGCACAGACATTAGAAGGCACCCTCGACGCCAGCAGCCCGATGCCCAAAACGCTGTTGAACCTCCGCTGTTCCGATTAATGGCGTGGGGGACCTTCTGACATCATGCGAGAACGGACAAACACCCATGTTGAGACATAAACAAGAGTTTATTCATCGGATTTGCAAAATAACATCGGTGGCTTGATCGAGCGACACCAGGAATCGAATCTATCTGGAGGCAGACACACACACGATCATCACGATCTGCTGGACGATTACCATGGGCACTCAGGTTCGTTACCACCGCAAACAGAAAGGACTCTGCAAAGGACTCTGCACGACTCTGCACACACACACACACACACACACACACACACACACACACACACACACACACACACACACACACACACACACACACACACACACACACACACACACACACACACACACACACACACACCTCCCAAGAACTTCCAAGTGCCTTTGTAACCATTGATTTTTTAAAATATTCTCTCCTTTTTGAAAGTATTCTTCCCTTTAATTTCATCTTTCGAATTGCAGGGCTATATGGATACTGACCCTCTGTTCCATCTATCACTTCTTTGCCGACTCTCAGAATATGCCTACGTCCTTCTGTTGCCTCTCTGCTTTCTCAAAACTACAGGGCCAGCCACTTTTCTTCGTATCGTCCGCAACTTTTTCCATAGAGCCAACAATTCCATCGTCCAAGTTCGTGACATGCAACGTAAAAGAAAAGCTGTTCCCTACACAGACCCCTGTAAAACAGCAGAATTCACCGGCAGCCAGTCCGAAAATGTTCCCAAATGCTCTCCTGCTCCTCAGCTAATACTTTATCCATTCGAATACATTTCCTGTCATACTATTGACTGTGAACGTGTTAAGCAACGTTGTGTGACGTAGTTTGTTCAAGGATTTCTAAAAATCCAAAACCGACCCTCCTTTGACTACACTGCTCGTTCTTTCTTCAGTGAATTTAAATAGATTTGCCTGGAACAATTTACTCTAGAGGAAACCACGCTGACTACGGCCCATTATATCACTTGTCTCCTTTCAAACCGAAACCACATCACTAACAATCGATTGCAACATATTGCAAGCCACTGAGGTCAGACGATCTGGCAAATTTCTTCTGCCTCTTGCCGTTTTTGTCGAGCAGTGTGACATTTACAATTTTTCATTCCCCTGGAACTATGCCAAAGTCAATTAAATCTTGATTGAACATTAACAATGCGCCACAATCTCTTCAGGCACGTCTTTCCGAATCCTGGGGTCTTATAATACTATTCTCCAGCTTAAGCTTGTAGTTCAATCGTTCCCTCTCGATGATTTTCTTCCTTGCGCAGTTTGTATTTAAAAGATTCCCAATCCACTCACTTCCCCTACTCTTTGCCCTATTATATCACGTTATCTTTGGCTATTATACGGATATTATATTATTGTTTCAACACGATTGGGTCATCATGCTTTTCGAATACGTCTTCTTCCTTGGGATGTCTATATCCAGCGACTCCCGAAATGTTGACGTAAATTAAAGTAATTGCTGTTCTTTCTGTATGTACCATGTGGTTTGTGCTTTGCGCTTTTCACAATGAAGTTTGCATCGTGGCCCGGGATGTATGAAAGCAACAGACACAAAATGCTGGTGTAACGCAGCAGGCCAGGCAGCATCTGTTGGAAGAGCGCTTCTCCCTCTAGACGCTGCCTGTAATTCATAAATTCATAATTTCCCGCATCTGCAGATTTCCTCGTGTTTACTAAGTTTAATGCACAATTGTGAATAAATTATTGCTTTGCTACTCCCCGCACCCACGGTGAACGGTGCAGACTAGAAGTGGATGTATTAGAGATTTAATAAGTGTGTCAGATTCATAACTGGAATAGACAGGCAGTAACCTGTTCCCTCAAGGCATCTCTAACATCAGAGTGCATGTTTTTGTTTAACGTGATGGGTGAAACCATCCAAAGAGACGTATGGCGCAGGTTTATTGACACAGATTGTGTTCGGGGTCTGGAAGGCGTTTCCTGTGGTGGTGGTGGTAGAGACGGAGATATCAGTGATTCTAAGAGACGTTTCCATGAGGATATCAATGTGAAATTAATAGAAGGGTGGGGGCATTTTGGAGGCAGATAATGTTGGCTTAGCTTAACATTTAATAACTAACCGTATGGATGCAGAATATCATTCAGTGCCGAAGTACCTGTTCCTGTGATGCACTGTTCTGTGTTCTGTTCCCGAAGTGAAGGAGAAAGAGAGCAAATGTGCATAGGACATGGATGTAATCTGACATAACCAGCCTCTGCAGGTTGAAGTGCAGAAGGAAATACTTTGTGGGGCTGGAGAGGAGTCGGCGGGATATGAGCGTGCATATACAAGGGGCGACAGACTGGAAGCGATGCAGCAGTGGCGGAAGATCGAAGGGAGACGGCAACGGTAGGAGAAAGTGAGCGAGAAGGCAAGGGAAGGCAGGTCGAGTATTACAATGTAGGTAAATCGGCGGAAAGTGAGGGGAAAAATGCTCGTGATAGTGACGGACAGCGGAGAGCGCGAGAATAGGAGGGGAGAGAAAGAAGAGAGAGTGAAAGAGCTGGAAATCAGAGGCGTAAGGTAATTGTGGAGACGATACGTGTGAAAGCAAGGTGTGCCGGACACTGGCAATAATGCCGAGAACGAAAGGAGTGACCGAAGGCTTAAAGAAGAGGCTGTGCTGCTCAGAATACAAACACGGTGGGTGATACCGGGACGGGTAAAGATAGAGAGTTCGGAGGGTGTTGGATATCAAGAAGGAGACATCGCTGGAGAAAAGAAAATTGGAACAGGAGTGACAGAGTAACTTCATGAAAGGAAGCGTGTAAGAAAGACGGGAATCATTGACTATACTAGGCTGTGGTGGAATTTGCATCACGGCCAGGTAGGGAAACTCCAGTGTGTGAAGAGGTACAAACGAAAAATTTTATGAATGTAGTCCGGCTCACCACAGAATAAGCCCTCCCAAACCTGAGCACATGTACAAAGTGTTCTCCTACAACAGAGCATTATGCAACCTCACCGTCTCCAACCAACAAGGCCATGCATTCTTCTCACTGTTACCATCCGCATGGAGGTGCAGATCCCTCAACAACGGGTTCAGAAGCAGGTATTGCCCTTCAAACATCAGGCTCCTGAGCCAGCGTGGATAACGTCACTCACTAGAACTGAACTGATCACTGAACCGAACCCATGGACTGATTTTCACGTTTTTATCCTTGTTTCTGAATTTATTATAATTGATTCTTTATACATTTGCACATTTTTTCTACTTTTGAACATCGACTTTGGATGTCAGTCGTTGTTTGTTATTCTTTTTTAAAAAAAAAATACTCTGTTGTTATTTGTTCCACTGTGAATACCCACAGAAAAGTGAATCTAGGGTCGTATTTGGTGACATATGCATAACGCCTATTTGATAATAAATTCACTTTTAACTATGAGTCTTGTACTTTGCTTCCAGGTGGGGAGATGGAGAGTATGGAGGAAAGAGTGTATTTATAGTGTCCTATTACGGGACCAAATCTCCTGTCACGTGCTACGCGGCCTCAGTCTGCGGTGCTTCAATTTCGTAACGTGGTAGAGTTTAAACAGAGAATTCCTAAAGGAAATTTCCGTGTTGCGTATGGCGTAAACGATGTTATTCCTATAGACGAACGTGTTGCGGATGCGGACTCAGTGCATTCCTGCTTCTGGTTTGGGGAATTCTCACAGCGGCGCCTCTCCGCCAACCCGTATGATGATAAAATACAAAGGCCTTCATCTCAGGCAAGAGTGTATATTACCTTTCCCCTTTGGCTCATCGTTTTCCTTGCAGTAAATGACGGAGAATATTTAAATTTTATTTTGATTAAGAAACGAATCAGAAAGGCACAATTTAATGGATGTTATTCATCTGTGTAAAACTTGGAAGCTCCTGATCACAGTTTAATATGGTCTCACGTTGGATAAAATACAACGAACGCAAACCCTTGGCAGATTTGTATTGATGTCCATGTAATCTACCTGCCAAATATTAAATACGAAATTATGAATCAAGTAATTAATAATAAAATTAAATATTAATAATAATAAAATCCCGCTTTGATGAGCCTGTCTTGTTGTGGAAATCGGTATGAACCTCAGCACTTTGTGAGTGCAATATTGATCAGTGATAGTGCACAACTTATTCGCTATTCTATTAGCCCTAGCTCTTTACAAGATTTTGGATGAAGCTCGCTAAATCCATCGCTAACGGCGCAATGGGTTGGAAACAGGACTGTTTTAATTGCTGCGGCACAGAGCGCACGTGTTGTGGGCCTATAGCGTGTGTGTGTTGCGGGGGTGGGGATAACATAGAACAAAATGGACATTGACAAATTTTTGATTGTTGATACAATGCCCCGGAATGCACTATTTGTAACTGCTTGGAGA
Organism: Hemitrygon akajei; assembly: GCF_048418815.1. NCBI lineage: Eukaryota > Metazoa > Chordata > Chondrichthyes > Myliobatiformes > Dasyatidae > Hemitrygon > Hemitrygon akajei. The sequence continues at coordinate 1,270,467 of NW_027331941.1, forward strand.
ACAAGTCAAGGTGCGAAGTATGCGGAGAGTTCGGTAGTTCTAGAACAGAGGGAGCGTCGGCGGGTTTAATTCGCCCTCACTGAGGTTGTGATGGGATTCTGAAAGATTAATAAGGGACTGGCTGTCCAATAAAGAACTGTATAACAAGAAACAATGATACAACTAAGGAACAATTGAATATTAATGAAGAGATGGAAATATTTTATTTTATCTCTATTTTGAAATATAATAGAGTAGCAGGCTCTTCCCACCTAAGGAGCACACGTAGCCAATTATGTCAATATGACCATTCCACCTCCTAACCAAGGCGTCTCCAGAATAATAGATAAAATTTCAAAATTTAAATTTCATTTCTTTTTCAACTGGAACGACGTCTTTAATCGGAAGATCTTCAGTTGGCCTTGCTCAGTCGGTACTTATCAATTAACGCACCCTTGTAATAACGTCTTGTGACCAATCAAAACATCACAGGGCCATCCGTTTCACTTTCCGTCCTAGAGATGGCGCCATCGTTGGATGTCTCCTCTTTGCGACGGCCAACAATACAGCATCTCCACTTGGGACATGTACATGTAGACGTCTCTCTTTATTCCTGTGAAAATAGAAACACGCCAGTACCGGAGCCGCTCTCCTCTGGATTAGCTTCGACCAGCTCCTCAGCAAATCTCTGCAATATCACTCTTTCGTAATGTGTAGGAAAATCGGCTATAAGGAGCCTGAATCAGTGATTAGCGACGTCTTACGTTATTAAATTTACGCAATTAAATAAGACCCACTTTCAATATAATTAAAATAAAACATTCCTTGTTTTGCTAGACATACCCATGTACGCCCCTGCTGTTGGCTGCACAGAAACTGCTTACCTGCCCGCTGATTTTGCCATTTTTGAGGACAGTTGCCAGGTTACGAAGCTCTGTAACGAACACAAAATTAATGTTCGCGTCAGAGATTAATGAAGGTGGAAGGAAAACTGTTGCTTTTTGAATGGAATCCAACAAAAACCTCCACGATGTGTAATGTACACAACTGTGTCGCTTCCTTCGGGAATGAATCTCAGCATTGAGTGAATGGAGATCGGTCTTCGGGAAGCATGGTGATGTGGATATTTGCCTGAAACGTCTGTCGTTATGTATATAAATGCGAAGCTCTCAATTCTTACTAGAATTGCGCTCACAAAAGAAAACAATGAGTTAAAAACGTGTAACTCTTGCTTGGAAGCACCACTGATTTCAGAGTCTGGACAGAAATACGGATTAGAAGGAGATGCAAATACTGAGGAGAAACCATTCAAACCTAGAGGCCTAACCAGATTGTCACAGCGAGCCACACAGTGATAAACCGCTCACAGACCCCTTCTCGCACCGATGAAGATGAAGGTAGCCATCGTTGATGAATCTTTCGTTTCCACCCTTTTTTTTGTAATTCAATTTAAAAAGAAATTCTTATTTTACAAAACAGATAGAGTACAACATATTGACACAGCCATCCCATTACAGGAAAACATACAACAATAAGAAACAGAAAATAAAACTTCTAGTTTAAGTTTAAATTAACATAAATTAACCAAAATTGATCACACTCGTCTTGCACTTTTCCCTCACTGTTAATTCTTCCCAACATGTGTTCATATGCTGAAATCTTAACTATTTCCTCAGTCTATTCCCTCACAGTGGGATATCTGCTTCCCACCCCCCCCCCCAGTTTTTCAATGTATTCTTGGAGCTGTGATGGGACCCACCTTTAAAATAGTAAATTTGTCATTGTTTACATTAGGTATCATTTTCCTGTCACCCAGGAGACAAGGCCGTGAGCACAAGACCCGACACAATGTAGGACCCGACCAATTCCCCAACAAATCAAGGACTCTACACCACAATGGACGAACCAAGGAACAATCCCAAATCATGTGAAAATATGTGCCCACATGATTTTTACATTTCCACCATAAATTATTATCAGCAATCCCCATTTTGTAGAGTCTAGTTGGTGTCCAATAATATCTTTGTACTATCTTATACGGAATAAATTTCCCACTCTCTTCCCTAATATGTCTACCCACATTTGATAAAATATTTGACCACTCATTGTCTTCAATATCGCTTCCCAAATCCTTCTGCCATACTGCTTTGAGATTGTGACACAGTTCACCCACAAAGTGCTTGAACATTTTATAAAGCACTGATGATTTATGAACTTCCTGTGGAAATGCAAAGTATTAAGTTAAAGGGTTACATTGTGGGCAACCATTCTTGAATATGTTACTAAAGCAATGTCTTATTTGTAAATACTTCCAGAAATTTCCCTTATCTACAAAGTTATACTTACTCTGCAAATCCACATGCGACATAAAAATCCCATTCTCATAGAGATCACCTCCTGTATTTACACCTTTAATCTCCCATTCTTTCCAGTGCACCATTCTTTTTCCAATCCATATCGCAGGGTTATTCCAGAGCGAGTACAACTGATTTAAATGTGACATTCTTCAAGCTTTGTAAATTGTACTCCACCAACCCCTTCAATGAAGTAGTATAGGATTTAGATTAGTCTTGTTTTCCACATATTCTGAGAGAATGTTAAGGGGAGAATGTGGTGCAGCTAAGCTCTGTTCTATAACTGCCCAACATAAATCACATCAACCCTGTCCCAATGTTTAGCTAACTTGGTCATTTCAAAGGATAATCTATATGCCCTGACGTCTGGTAGACTGAGCCCACCTATATCTCTGGACATAGACATCTTACACGTTTTAATTCAGGGCTTCTTCTTATCCCATAGAATATCAAATCTGAAATGCTTAAAGGAAGCATCATAGAAAGATCATGAAACTAAGGTGTTATGACCATTTTAACTACATTGACTTTACCCCAGGGTATCTAGAGGTCAGACTCAGTCAGAATTTGGATGAAGTAATTACTTTAAATCATGATCCATTATTGAGTAGGATTAGAAATAACCGTTTCCACCCTTTAATCGCTGATTACTGGACGCTCTCTCTGGCGAAATGGAAATGAACTCGAAGCTCGCGCCACCTTATGATGTCTCTGCGCCGCGAGGCTGTCCGAGCTGACAGGGAGGATGGGAGGTGTGCGGCAGTGAAAGGGCTCTGCGCATTATTATATACATTTTTATTAAACTTATTATTCTGTTCTAGGAAAAAGGATATTTGTGTTATTGAGAAGGCCATTGTGGTCTGTGTCGTTCTGGATTACCGTGCGGGATCAGTGAAACTTTAGGTGTAATGTGTGTGTCAGATGTCTGGCAGCATATCGCAGCGAGTTGTTTCCGGGACTCCCCTGATATTCTACTGGGCACTGTTAAATATCCTGGATGCCCAGGCCCTTTCATAGGCCACGAACGCAGACTGTTGCCACCAGACCCCTCTCCCGTGGTGTCGCTTGGCCCTGAATTAGGGTGGTAAGAAGAGAGTGCCTCTGCTCGAATCGTTCGAATCGCTCGAAACCCCCACGACTTATATACCTGTCCTGCTGTGTGTGCTCACCCAGCATTTTGGGTATGTTATGACCTACTAGCAAGTAATTGCACTCGCTGACCATTTATTTGGGTATACAGGGGAATCCAGTGCAGTCCTCACCTGCCGTAACACAACCACGTCAATGCCCGGTGTATTCTGCGAGCAGAGATACGATTTTGTGCGCGGTTGTTCTGACAAATGGGTCTCTGAGTTACTATCGCCGTCCTGTCACCTTAAACCATTCTGACCATTCCTTTCTGACCAATCCCACTAAAGAGGCATTTACGCTTTCAGCACAGCCAGACACCGGATGTTTCATTTCTGTTTCTCTCCCCATTTCTGTAATCTCTAAATTAGACTGCAGTGCATGAAAATCGCCGGACGTCAGGCGCTGCAGAGATACTCAAACCACCCACTCTGGCACCAACAATCATTCCCTATGACCATTAGACTTTCAGCGGTGAAGGTCCTAAAGATAGAAAACACAAAGTACACTTCAGATGCTGTGGTCAAATCAAAACGTAAAACAAGCTGGATGAACTCAGTAGGTCGGAGAGCATCCGTTGAAATGAACAGTCAACGTTTCGGGACGAGACCCTTCGTCAGGACTGAAGAAGGAGGCGGCAGGGTCCCTATATATGACGAAGGGTCCCGGCCCGAAACGTTGAATTTTTATTTGAACGGATGATGACCGACCCGTCGAGTTCATCCAGCTTGTCTGTAAGTGTTGAAGACCCTAATGATCTCTTTTCTCCCCCATTTTGTCGTTTGATCTGATCTGACCAAGGACTGATCACCTTGACCATATCTACATGTTTTAATATACTCAGGTGCAAGCAAGTGATTGACTACATGGATGTTTACGGAAAAGGACAGGTGCACAAGTGAGTGTAATAAGCGGCCGCTGAGTGCATATTGTACCGTGAGCAACATTGCAAATAATTTCATTGATTGCGGAAAGAGATATTTCAGGAAGGAACGGCAGAGTAGTTTTGGACAAACAGGCAGCACAATAAACATTTTAACGAAGGAAAATTAAAAACGTGCAGGCATCTGCACTCATCCTTTCCGGAACCATCCGACATTCTTCACGGTTACCTGCGCGTTGAACGCTGCTTTCCCATGTTAACAATCATATGAACGGCAGAGAGCGCCGCAATCTTCAGCTGCTCCCTGAATTTGGTCTGGGTCACGCCGTAAATGAAGGTGTTTGTGCAGCAGCTGAAAAGCTGAATCACAGCTCCCGCCCGTTGCGCCAAGAAAAGCCGAATGGAAGTTTCCAGGTCCGTGTAGAGGCACCGCAGCAAAATGAAGACAAGCGTGGTTGTCGCCCAGCAGATGAGGAAACTCGCCGACAGGGTGAAGAGCAGAACGATGGACTGTCTCCGGCTCTTCATCTCCGGATCCTGCTCGTTCTCGCCAGCTCTCTGTCCCCGGAGAGCCCTGCGGACCCGGCAAGATCTGTCTGACGGTCAGAATGTTGAGAAATAAAATGAGGAAGAAAGGAAGCAGCGGATTTAACAGACGGTCCACCCAGGAAAACCACTCAAACTTTGGATCCAGGTGAAGCAAGCCCTTGGACGTGCACGTCAACCATTTCCCTCCCCAAATACCAATTTCAGCCTGTCGATGCAGGAAGTAATAAGGAACGTTCTTTAAACAGAAAGTCACGCATATTGTGCTAATAACCAAGCCTGTAATTTTTGGAGTGCAGTATTTTCTCTGAATCTTAGACCAGCAAATGGCCACAAAGCGATCGAAAGTGAAAGCCACAGTAAGCCACACGGAACAATCTAAAGCAACGTAACCGAAGACGTAGTGGACTAAACAGAACGGAGGGGGAAGCATAAGCCAGTACGCTCGGTACGCATCGACGATCTGGGAGAACACGACTTCGATGATCACCACCGCAAGATCGGCCACAGCCATCGCCACCAGATACCGAGTTATACCTTTGGAGAGACCACACTTTCCTCGGCTGAGTATCACAATCGCCACTAGGTTAACTGGTGTAAAGAAAAAGAAGTGTTTATGATATCCATAACTTAAACTCAAGCTGCATTTTAAAAGATAATCGTAACACAATATATCTTGTCATAATATGTATAATCTAAATCGCAACAGCTAGACGGACACATATAGGGAAAATGTAGCCGTTTGAAATTTCAGTACAGACCAGCTTTTGATTAAAATTGTCCTTGTATAAAGTTTGAGTATGTGGAAATCTGTGACACTTCGTGAACATTCTGTTAGGTAGTTGAGTGGAAACGAGTGTGGAGATCCTGAACTGCAATCCACTGACCCCACGGTTAATAGTAGGGGCCTACGGCGTACAAATGGGAGGCGATACTCTGGTGTAGTCATAAAGACACCTAATTGTGAGTGAGATTATGAGCATCGTGGAAAGACTTAAAATGATTAGCATAAGGTGCCGCCACTACACTCACACAATACTGGAAAACAAAGAAACATGCAAAAAAAAGAAAGAACTCGTTCGGCCAGCATCTGTGAAAACAGGTAAAGTGTTGACGTGCCCGGCCAGAGCCTTCATCATTGGTTCTCTCCTCCCACCCTGTTACCATGTCCACTCCAGAACCTCTCATGTTTGCGGTGGCAGCGAACGAGAATGCCCGTGGCACTTGTCGAGCATTCGTGATGGCTTACGGCTGAAAACATTCAGCGATAAATCAACTTAAATGCAACTTGCACACACATTCTTCGACGTTCAGCGACGGATGAAGGCATTGCATTCTTAGAATTGTAAAATCCCAATGGTTACAGCACACTTTACAGTGGGGAAATGGAAATGCATCTATTAATGGATTAAATAGAAGAACAAATGTCGAGCAAGATAAAATATCACGATCCGATCACCACTTAGAACTTGGAAGCCTTACCAGGGACGCCGATGGCTGCAATAACCGGGTAGCATATTTTCCTTGCTGTATCCATGCTGTATCTGTATTTTGCGTTTGGAATAAGTGTTACTGTCCAGAGGTGCAAGAGATATCCAACGTATAACTCCGTAAACTATTCACAAAGTTTCAATCTATAAAAATAAACCCACGAGAAATGAAACACTACGATACACTATCAAACCTGACTGACGGATCTCACCGAAATAAAACTTGCGCCCTTCAATTGCAACAGTTCTCCAATTTCCGTGAGTCTTATTGGTTTGTTCTTAAGTGAAGCTGAGAGACTGCAAAGTCGATCTTATATCGCAGAATCTGTTCGCCGATGATGAAACGAATTTCCATACCATTTGGTGTTGATTATCATTGCCTCTTAAGTAATTCAGCATTGACTGCCTTACGGGACCTGGATCCCCAGTGGAAAAAGCAAAAATCATTCGTACAATAAAGAACAACAATAACAGAAACGATGACATACTTGTTCCAATGCTTCAGAATTCAGTTCTCCATCCAAGTAGAAGTACTGATAAGCCGATTCTTTGATCATGACAGTACATATAGTAGTATTCCTCGGGGATCAGTCCTAGAACAGTTGCTTTTCATATTGTTTGTCAATGATTTAGATCGTGGGTTTGATAGCATTCATGCAAAGCTTACAGATTAGATGGAGGGCTTGATAGTGCTGTGGAAGCAATGCAATTGCAGCAGAGATTGGACACATTGGAAGAATGGGTCAAAATAAGGCAGATGACTAGTGCTTATAAAGTCTCAACAATATGTCCTGTCTTTTATATTCGATTTCACTTGAAATGAATGCCAACAATACATATTTTTCTCTAGCACAGACTCAACCTCAAAGATAATCTTCTGGGAAACTTGCACGAAGACCCCTCGGTCCCACTGCACCTCTGATGTTTGAAACTTCTCCCCATTTGGATAATCGCCCACGCTATTGTTCTTTTTACAAACATGTGCCATCATGTATTTGTCAACACTGAAATCCTTCTGTCATTTTTGGCTCATTCTTCCTTTTTGTAAAAGTCTTGCTATAATCGCATTGCTTCTTCATCACTACCAACACCTCCACCTATCTCCCTATCACCTGCAAACTTTGTCAGAATGCCATAAATTGCACGATCTAAATTATTGACAAACAATACTTTCGGATTTCATGATGCGTTATTTTATGCTTCGGACGAATTATTCAACGTTCTGTATCACCTCATTCTGAAGATGCAATTCCATTGCTTAACAACAGAGCCGCACTGCCGCCTCTGCCTTGCTGACGGTCATTTCGATTCAAAGAACATCCTTTGATCTTAAGCTCCTGAATATGGCTTTCTTCCAGACACCACGCAGTGATGCCCAGATGCTGACCAATCTCTAATTGCGGAACGAGTTCGTTAACTTTGTTCAGAATGCTCCGCGCATTTCAATCCTGCATTATTCCACCTTTTGAATTTTGCCTTTCCGGTGCAATTTCACTTTTTGCTCGGTCTGCATTTGTACCCAATCATTGGCTTTTCCTTCCTTACATTCATCAGCTGCTGGTGGCTCATCCGCAGCTCTATCATCCTGGTTCCCAAACCCCTGCCATATTCGTTTAAAGTACCGCCAGCAGCTTCAGTAAATCTCACCGCAGGAATATGGACCACACTCCGATTCAAGTGCATCCCGTCTTTCTTTCTAAAGGTCCCACCTATCGCATTAGAGGCGGCAATTACCCAGAAATCTGAATGTCTTCCCCCCTACTCCATTACTTCATCATTTACGTTCCTATTCCTACCCTCTTTGTTCCGTGGCAGAAGCAGTAATCCCGAGATTACTCGACATGATGCCCTGCTTCTCTGCTTTATTCCGAATTTACTATATTCTTCTGTTCAGGTCCTCCTCCCTCTTGCTTCCCATGCCGTTGGCATGAAGATATGTACACTGACTTCTGGCTGCCCGTCCTCCAGTTTCAGGATATTATGGGCACGTCCAGAAAGATGTCGGACCCTGGGATCTGGGAAGCAAACTACCATCCGTACGTCCTGTTTGAGTACACAGATATGCCCAAATTTCACCCTGACGATAGAAGCCCTATAACTGATGACATCATTGTATGTTCCTTAACCTTCTGAGCCACAGGGCCAGGCTGAGTGGCAGGGGCGCAGTCGCTGTTAATGCTCCAGGTAGGTCATCTTGTGAAAGACGGATCGACCCGATTCAATAGAGCAAGGTCCCACAAACTCAATAAGACCAGAAAACAAGCGATACTTCATCAAGCTTTACTCTTTATTCATAGCATGGTATGGGGGAAGTTACAGTCTGATCGAGGAGCCAGACTGGGCATTACCCGACCCGCCCCCTCCCCACCGAATCATAATTCTTCACAATTTATAAATTGAACGCAGGAAATCTTACAATTACGCGAGTTAAGACAATTTTAGAATAGTTTCGATCACATGTTAATATTCAGTTAGATATAAAATCATCATTGGTTAGTTATAATTATTTTCTGCCAAAGCTACCCTGGATACAACGTTAATTCCCTATTTTGACACCTCCCCCTGACACCTACCCCTTTCTCTCGAACGCCAATCCCATGCTTGGTTATACCTTGAGATTCTCCTTCAATCATTTTATACTTGTATTTATTTATGCTCAGGACTTTTGGAGAACAATGTTTTGCACGTCATTTGTTGCTGGGTAGAGTTTCTTTCTGACTGTTCAGCAACTAAAGGTACCTATATGACAATTGATCATAAGTCAACCATTGTCCCCAATCCATACCCCCACTTACCTATCCTTCCATCTAAGTTTACCTCTCCCTTCACCAATCTACCCCAACAGTATTCAAAATTAGTTACAGTCTATCTATCTATCTATCTATCTATCCATCTATCTATCTATCTATCTATCTATCTATCTATCTATCTATCTATCTATCTATCTATCTATCTATCTATCTATCTATCTATCTATTTATCTATCTATCTATTTATATCTGTATTTATTAAATTATTCTCTTACTTTATTTATTATTCAGATTCAGATTCAGCTATATTGTCATTTTGAAACCACAAATGCAATGCAGTGAAAAAAATGAGACAGCGTTCCTCCAGAATGATATCAACAAAGCATATGACAAAACAGACTGCATCAGAAAATCCACATAATGTTTGGCAATCGCCAATCCGGAGTCCGGAGAGGCTGATGCGTATTAATATCGTGCTACCGTCTTAGTGCTTTCCCCGGAAAGGAGCTCCAAATCCACCAGACAAACAAGGCCAAAAACTAAATCTACAAGACCTGCACAAAACCACACAGTTACAACATATAGTTACAACAGTGCAAACAATAGCATAATTAATTAAAAAAAAACAGTACTATGGGCACAGTACAAGAAATACTGACTATAAGTTCAAAAGAAATCACCACACAGTTTCCACAAGTCTCCAGGGTCCCGACAGACTTTCCAGAGGATGTTTTTGTTGGAGTTTGGTTTCAGTTGTCACTCTTCTCTTCTGCATATCTATTCACTGAGTATTTCTCCCTTCTGCTGTAAATGCCAGCACGGAAAGGAATTTCAGGATAGTATTTTATGAAACATAAATTATTTGACAGTGTTTTGTTCGTTAAACTTTGAACTTTGAAAATACAAATGGAGGGTTCATCGGAGACCTTGCCGCAGTGACTCTTTGGCTCTCCACTTGCTGTACTA
>NW_027331941.1:1285562-1288062 GCF_048418815.1 Hemitrygon akajei
AGGCAGTCGGCGTTAAAGAATTGGTTCGCCTTACGCATTCGCCCCGATGTCTCAACGCTCCTCAACGCTTTAATCGGTGATTCCTGTCACTGGAGAAATGGAACCGAATGTCGTCCCGCGCCGCGTCTCCATGTTTCCTCGCCTCGAGGCTGTACGATTACAGGTTGAGTAGGAGGTGTGCGGCACTGAGAGTGCTCCGCGGAGATGTATCTAATTGTAATAAAGCATGTTACTCTTTTCCGGTAAACGCAAGATTTCTACTACTGAGAATGTCATTGTGGTCTGCGTCTTTCTGTCTTACCGAGAGGGATAATCGAACTTTGAGGTGCTATGATTGTGTCAAACGCCTGGGTGCATATTGCGCCGGGTTGTCTCCCGGTCTCCCTTGATATTTTCCTGGGCACTGTTAAATGTCCTGGATGCCTAGGTTCTTTCACAGGCTACGTAAGCAAACTGTCGCCTCACTCCTCTCCCGTGGTGCCGCTGGGTCTTGGAATAGGGCGGCAAGACGTGAATGCTTCGGCCCGAATCGTTCGCTCCTTATTGCTCAGGACGGAGATACCTGCCCTGCTGTGCTCGCCGAGCATTTTGTGTGTGTCACATTCTGTGGTATACAGATGAATTCCAGTGCCGCCCTCTGCTACTGTAACCCATCCCCGTCAACATTCGGTGTATTCTGCGCACTATTGTTAAAACACATGACTCTTTGAGATACTTTCGCCGTCTAGTCCTCTTAAACCATTCTGGTCATTCTTCTCTGAACAATCACATTAAAGCGGTTTTTCCGCTTTCAGAACCGCTTGCAACTGGATGCTTCATTTATACTTCTCTCATCATTATCTGTAATCTCTAAATTAGACTGCTGTGCGTGGGAATCTCCGGATGTCAGGCGCTGCGGCGATACCCAAACCACCCACTCTGTCTCCAACAATCACTTCTGCTGTCCGTTCGACTTTAATTGGTGAAGGTCCAAAGATCGTTTTTGTTCCCCATTCTGACGTTTGAACCGATCTGAGCACGAACTCATCCCCATCTTCATGTCTGCTTGTTTTAACATATTCAGGCGCCGACACATGTTTGACTATATGGATGTTGACGGAAACGAGCAGCTGCTCAAGGGAACGTAATGAGTGTCCAGTGAGTGCACATTGTACTGTGAACACTATAGACAAATAAGTTGATTTAACCCGGAAAGGATTATTTCAGGAAGGAACGGCGTAATACAATTCTGCATAAACAGGCAGCACAAACAACATTTTAATAAACGACAATTAAAAACGTGCTGCCAAATGCGGAGGCTTCCTTTCTGGAACAACCGTACGGTTAACGCTGCCTTCCCATGCTACAAAGAATATGAACCGGATAGAGCGCCATAGTCTTCAGCTGCTCCCTGAATTTGGTCTGGGTCACGCCGTAAATGAATGTGTTTGTGCAGCAGCTGAAAAGCTGAATCACAGCTCCCGCCCGTTGCGCCATGAAAAGCCGGATGGACGTTTCCAGGTCCGTGTAGAGGCACCGCAGCAAAATGAAGACAAGCGTGGTTGTCGCCCAGCAGATGAGGAAACTCGCCGACAGAGTGAAGAGCAGAACGATGGACTGTCTCCTGCTCTTCATCTCCGGATCCTGCTGTTTTTCGCCATTTCTCTGTCCCCGGAGACCCCTGCGGACTCGGCTGGAGGCCAGAATCCGTCTGACGGTCAGAATGTTGAGGAACAAAATGAGGAAGAAAGGAAGCAGCGGATTTAACAGACGGTCCACCCAGGAAAACCACTCAAACTTTGGATCAAGGAGAAGCCTGCCCTTGGATTTGCACGTCTTCCATTTCGTTCCCGAAGTACTAATTCCAGACTCTTGATGCAGGAAGTAATAAGGGACGTTCTTTATACAGAACACGACGCATATTGTGCCAATAACCCATCCAGCAATTCTTGAATTACAGTAATTTGCCTGAATCTTAGACCAGCAAATGGCCACAAAACGATCGAAAGTGAACGCCACAGTAAGCCACACGGAACAATCTAAAGACACGTAACAGAAGACATAGTGGACTAAACAGAACGGAGAGGGAGGCAACAGCCAGTACGCTCGGTAGGCATCAACGATCTGGAAGAACACGACTTCGAAGATCACCACCGCAAGATCAGCCACGGCCATCGCCACCAGATACCGAGTGATACCTTTGGAGAGACCACACTTTCCTCGGCTGAGTACTACGATCGCCACTAGGTTAACTGGAAAAAAAGAAAAAAAAATGACGAGAAGATTTCTGAGAAGCATAACATAGAATCAAACTGCATTTTAAAAGATAATTCTAACACGACAGGACCTTGTCATAATATTTTTAATCTAAATCAACATCGCTATACGACACATATCCGGAAAATGTCACCGTTTGAAATTTCACTTCAGACCAGGTCTTGATTGAAATTGTTCCTGTGGAATGTTTGCGTCACTTGGAGAGCTGTACCACTTTTGGACAATCTGTTAGAGGAGTGGAACC
>NW_027331941.1:1593062-1723975 GCF_048418815.1 Hemitrygon akajei
ATGAGAACGTCTACCGAGATATAAGGAGCAGGTTTTTTGACACAGGTGGGGCCAGGAAGGCGCTTCCTGTGGTGGTGGTGGTAAAGACAGGAATATCAATGATTCTAGGAGACATTTCCATGGGACATCAATGTGAAATAAATAGAAGGGTGGGGATATTTTGGAAGCAGAAAATGTTAGTTTAGTTGAGCATTTTATTACCAATCTTATGGGTGCGGTACATCATTTTGTAGCTGAAATGCCAGTTCCTGTGATGCACTGTTCTCTGTTCTGTTCTCGAAGTGAAGGAGAAAGAGCGCAATGTGCACAGGTTGTGGATATAATCGGACATGACGAGTCTCAGCAGGTCAGAGTGCAGAAGGATATACTTTGTGCTGCTGGATAGAAGAGCGAGCAAGTCGTGAACATACAGACACAAGAGGCGAGAGATGGGAAGCGAGGCAGCAGTGGTGGAAGACCAAAGGGAGACGGCAATGCTAGTTGAAAGTGAACGAGAAGGTAAGGGAAGGTAGGCGGAGTAGCACAATGCCGGTGAACTGGCGGAAAGAGCGGGAAAAGTGCTCGTGATAGAGACGGACAGCGAAAAGCGCCAGAATAGGAGGGGATAGAAAGAAGAGAGAGTGAAAGAGCTAGAAATCGGAGACGTAAGATTATTGTGGAGAGGATAGGTGTGAAAGCAAGGTGTGCCGGACAGTGGCAATAATGCCGAGAATGAAAGGAGTGACCGAAGGCTTAAAGAAGAGGCTATGCGGGTCAGAATACAAACACTGTGGGTGATACCGGACCGGGTAATGATAGAGATTTTAAAGAGAGCTGGATATGAAGAAAGAGACATCGCTGGAAAAAAATAAAATTGGAATAGGAGTGAGAAAGTAACTTCATGAAAGGAAACGTGCAAGAAAGACAGGAATCACTGAATATACTAGGCTGTGTTGGTATCTGCATTACGGCCAGGTAGGGAAACTCCAGAGCGTGCAGAACTACAAAAGAAAAATGTTATGAATGTAGCCCAGCTCACCTTAGAATGCGCCCTCCCGATCACTGAGCACATCTACAAAGTGTTCTGCTACACCACAGCAGTATGAAACGTCACCGTCTCTAACCAACAAGACATGCATTCTTCTCCTTGCGACCATCGGCATGGAGGTAAAGGTCCCTCACCAACTGGTTCAGAAGCAGGTATTGGCCTTCAAACATCAGGCTCCTTAACCACCGTGGATCACTTCACTCTCTACAACTCTGAACTGATCACTGAACAGAAACCATGGATTCATTTTCATGATATTTTATTGTTTTGTATTTATTATTATTGATTCTTTATTCATTTGCACATTTTGTCTACTTTTGAACATCGGCATTGGTTGTCAGTCGGAATATGTCTACAGTTTTTCACTTATTCAGTTGTTTCTTCTTCCACTGTGAATAACCACGAGGAAGTGAATCTTGGATTGTATTTGGTGACATATGAATAACGCGTACCTTGATAATAAATTCACTTTTAACTATGAGCCTTGTATTTTTCTTTCCGGTGTGGAGATGGTGAGTATGGAGGACAGAGTGAAATTCTACTTTGTGTCCTATTGCGGGACCAAATCTCCTGTCACATGCTATTTGGCCGCATATTTCCTCAGTCTGCGGTGCTTCACTTTCGTAGTGTGGTAGAGTTTAAGCTGAGAATCTTTATAGGAAATCTCCGCGTTCAGTATGATGTAAGGGATGCAATTTCTCCAGGCGAACCTGTTCCAGATGCGGACTGAGTCTATTACTGCTGCTGGTTTGGGGAATTCTCACAGCGGCGCTGAATTTTAAATATGAATTCGCTAATTAGTCCTTCCGCTTTTTGTGAGCCCATTTTGACGTAGAAAGCGGTATAAAACGTAGCATGTGGTGAGTGCAATATTGATCGGAGGTAGTGTCGCCACTTGCACAACTTATCCGCTATTCTATTTGCAAATGCGCCACCTGTTGACAAGATTTGGAATTAAATTCAATAAATCCATCGCTAATAGCGCAATGGAATGGAAACAGGTCTCCTTTTATTGTTCATTGCTGCGGCACAGAAAACGCGGATTGTGGGGCTGCTGTGTATGTGTGTTGCGGAGGAGGGTGCAATAAGGTAGAATAAACAGTACATCGCCGAATGTTTGATTGTTGAAACAATGCACTGGAATGTTTTATTTGCAGTTTCTTGGAGAACAGGTCAAGGTGCGACAGGAGGAAAAATTGGTAGTTCTAGAACAGAGGGAGCGACGGTGGGTTAATTTGGTCCTCACTGAAGGTATAATGGGATTCTGAACATCTTATAAGGAACTAGTTGTCCAAGAAAGAACTGTATAACACGAGACTGTGACATAACTAAGAAACAATTATTAATGAATAGTTGGAAAATTTCATTTTAGATTTATTTAGAAATATAACAGAATAATAGGCCCTTGCAACCCAAGGAGCACACGTGGCCAATTATGTCAATGTGACCATTTCACCTCCTAACCAATGCGCCACCAGAATGATTGAGAAAACTTTAAATTTGTACCAAATCGATGTAGACAGATATTGTCATGATCAGAGAATAGAATTCTCGCTGCTTCAACTTGATTGGAGCCGGAGATTGTGAAGCATTAGAGCGAAAATGCCGTCATTACTCTTGCCGTTTGCTTTGGTGGAGGAGAGAAATGTCTCGTCACTTGGGATCCAGATCCCGTGAGGCAGAAAATGGCGGGTTAGTTGCGAAGTGACTATAATTAATACCAAAGATTATGCAAGTTCTTTTCATCATGTTCTATAAAAGGTGGGCATCTCGTTGTCTTTGCTGCACTTGCGACTGTTCTACTGAGCGGCACCAAATTATCAGACCTCACGCAATTTAAAGGGAGCATCTTTTATTTCGCTGAAATTTGTTAGTGATTGTACACTGCGTTTACTTGCACCCCCCCCCCCCCCCACCCCGCTTCCTCCTGTGAGTGTGCATCAATCAATTCGAAATAGTGCGAATTATAAATCGGACATCTTCTGCAGACCTGGATATTAATCAATAGACCGACCGGGGAAAACTAAACTGCATGGAGCGAGCAGAGGAAATATGCTACCCTGTGATCGCAGCCGTCGGTGTCCCAGGTAAGCCTTCCATGCGCGGCGCTGTCAAACGGTTACTGCTGACCAGATTGTGATGTATTGCTTTATGCATCTCGCTCGTCATTTGTCCTCCCATTTAATGCATTAATATGCTTTTTTTTTCTTGGACCCCACTGTGTTTCCTTTTTCAGTAAACTTTATGATGCTATAAGCTTGTAGAATTATACTAGTATAACCTCATTCCTATAGCCGTCTGCTGAACGGTGAAGAGTGCTTTGCACATTTCGCCGGTAACCTGATTCATCGCAACGGTTTTTCGGGCTTAAACCACCGCGACATGGTCGAGGGTTGCCATGGTCATTCAGGATGGTTTTCACTATAAACACGTGGAATACTGCTAACCCGAGAAATCCAATAGAACACCCACATAAGTAACGAAGGAACTCAGCAGGCCAGGCAGCATCTACGGCACGGTTCCCAAACTTATTTTTATGCCGTGACTGAGAGGTGGCTGTTTACGCTCGATTGGGAAGCATTGTCCTGTGGAGAAAATATACAGTTGAGGTTTCGGGCCGATACATTTTTATCAAGACTTGAATGGGGTGGGGAGGGGGGGGAATTGAAGTGGGTAGGTGCTTAGTGGGGGGGGGGGTGGGGTGGGTGCTAAACAGAATAAGAATGTGGGAATAAAGGATTCCAGTTGAATGTTTTCCGTCCGAAGCGCAAACTCATTGTGCATTTTCGTCGATGCTGCCTGGCCCAGTTACTCCAGTACTTTGTGTGCCTTTCTCCGTTTTCCAATGTTGGGTGTGTTGCGGTGGCGGCATCTTTTGATACTTATTGTAGGTCTTTCCACGGTGGTTCCACGCTTTCATTATGCACGGAGTCCTCTGTTACAGATTGTCCTCGGTGATATTGGAACTGATTCTTTTACAATCTCTCCCAGTGTTGGGCAGCTTTCTGATAAGACCAAAGGTGGTCGGTCTTTCATTATACCATAACCCCCCTGCTATTAACTGAGGTTCAGAATTCCCATTCATACAATATATAGTATGCTCTTCTATATCGTACCGAAAGTGAATTGCTGAATCATATTCGGTTTTTGCCTCCGTCAATGCTTTCTCGAAATACGAATGTGGCTGATTATGTGATTTTTTAAAAGAAATATATTTTAAATCCCGACTTGTCCCTGAACTGAATAAACAGTTTAAGGCCAACTTTGTTGGTGCGTGTCGATTTCTGCAAAAGGAGGAGTCGTAAATTTTGATGGATTTCCTCGTCCAAAAACTTCTACTGTTTATACCTTCCTGCCGTGTGAGGTAGTGAGATCCTCCAGCAGTTTGTAATTCCATGGTGTTCCAGTATCTACAGCAGATCATGGTGTTGAGAGTCTCTATCGATTTAGAATGAGGTGGGAATAGTTGTGTTTTTACACACACTGCTACGTTTTCTTGAAATCAAATATAAAACCCACAAGTCACTGGAAGGACTCAGCAGGTCAGGCAGCATCTATGGAAATGAACAAGCAGTCGTCGCTTTGGTGGGACCCTTGATTTCCGTCTATACACTGTAGAACATGCAGGCCACTGCAAGAGGTTCAGAATGAGGGAGAAATGTGATCTAAGTGACCTTGACCGTGGAATGATTGGTCCCGGTCGAGTGGTGTGAGTAGATCAGAATCTGCTGATCTAATTAAAGCTTCAGTGACAGGAATCTCTAGCGATTGCAGACAATGCAGATTTGAATGACGACCTGGTCTGGAATGAAATCTCAAACCGCGACGGTGTCCCAAAATATTTTGCAAATATCTATAGTGGCTTCAAAGAAGCATATAATCACAAGATATACTGCAGTGGAAGAATTATCTTCAGAAATGCGGTTCGACTCTACGCTATGCATAGCATAATTCTATTTTTCTTTTCTTTCTACCAGTTAACCTGCTGGCGATCGGGATACTCAGCCGAGGAAAGTGTGGTCTCTCTAAAGGGATCACTCGGTATCTGGTGGCGATGGCCGTGGCCGATCTTGCGGTGGTGATCATCGAAGTCGTGTTCTTCCAGATCGTTGATGCCTACCGAGCGTACTGGCTTATGCCTCCACCTCCGTTTTGTTTCGCCCACTTCGCCCTCTGTTACGTGGCTTTAGATTGTTCCGTGTGGCTTATGGTGGCGTTCACTTTCGATCGCTTTGTGGCCATTTGCTGGCCCAAGGTGAAACCAAAATACTGCACACCGAAAATTGCAGGGTGGGTTATTGGCACAATATGTTCGGCCTTCTTTTTTAAGAACGTCCCATATTACTTCCTGCATAGGGAAGAAGGAATTACTCTTCGGGAAGAGAAATGGTGGACGTGCATCTCCAAAGGTGGACTTCAGATGCAGTCAGCGCTTGAGTGGTTTTTCTGGGTGGACCGTCTGTTGAATCCGCTGTTCCCTTTCTTCCTCATTTTGTTCCTCAACATTCTGACCGTCAGACGGATCCTGGCGTCCAGCCGAATACGCCAGGGGCTCAAGGGACAGAGAAATAGCGAGAAGCAGCAGGATCCGGAGATGAAGAGCCGGAGACAGTCCATCGTCCTACTCTTCACCCTGTCGGCGAGTTTCCTCGTCTGCTGGGCGACAACCACGCTTGTCTTCATTTTGCTGCGGTGCCTCTACACGGACCTGGAAACGTCTATCCGACTGTGGCTGGCGCAGCGAGCGGGGGCAGTGATTCAGCTCTTCAGCTGCTGCACAAACACCTTCATTTACGGCGTGACCCAGACCAAATTCAGGGAGCAGCTGAGGATTGTGGTGTTCTTTCCTGTTCATATTCTTGTTAAAATGCGAAGGCACTGTTTAACGCGCACTTAATCCTGTGCAATGTGCGATGGCTCGGAATTGACAGAACGGCAGTCGTGGAAGAACGTTTATAATTGGCTTTCTTTAAAAAAAGTTTGTTGAAATGGCAGAATAATGTGTTTGGACAGAACTGTGCTGCCCTTCTTACATGAAGTGAGAAGCATTTCGTTCTGGATTAAATTAAACTGGTTATGTGTTTCACTGTACAATATTCACGCAGTGGACACTTCACTTGTTCTTTTAAGGTGCATGTTCAATGAGATAATTACGTGGCAGCAGCCGAATGCATTAAAACATACAGACATGGTTTAATTGCTGTTCACATCAGACCAAACATTGGAGTGGGGACTAAATGTGATTCATGTGATCCTGAGTGAGGAATCTCCAATGGTCTTGAGACCTTGATGTGTGTCTCAGAAACTTAATCTCATAGGATTCTCACGCGGAACCGTTTCTAGAGTTAGTGCGAGAAATAAAGAGAAGTGAAACCTCCAGCGAAGGCTGTTTCTCGGGGATGTGGTGGAGTTCAGAGGAGAACGGCAATGGCGGTTTAACGTGACAGGATTGTAACAGGAACTTAAATAATTTCGTGTTATAATAAAAGTGTGTCTGAGAACACCCCTGCAGGCACGAAACATAGTACCTTGCCGTGCATGGGCTGCAGGCGCAGAAATCCACACGGGGTTCCGATATTATACCCTGTAAAATGGCCACGGGGGGCAATACGTTGCGTGTACGTTATGTCACTCAATATGCAAACCATATACACCCCTTCTGGGATTGTGCATTTGAGAAGTAACTAGAGTGATAGGAAGGAAGCCTACATTCCCAGCATTCATTGTGCACGCTCGCAGTAACACACGCAAAATGTTGGAGGGACTCAGCAGGTCAGGCGTCTCCATCGTCAGGCGTAAAGTGCGAACACTTGGGAACGATTACCATCATCAGGAGCCAATTGACGGTTGGTGGTCACCGCATTAGAGGACACGTGGTTTGATAAAGTTCTTCGTTTGAAGGACACTGGGGGCACCAGATGAGACCTTGTAAAACGATCGATTCATTCATTCATTTTATCAATCACATTCTTGATCTCAGTTAAAATAAATGAGTAATATTTGATTGTTATCCGAGAGTTCTCGGAGCGGAAGCCGAACACCAAGACTGGCCGTCGATCAATTGCACGAAAATCCTGCTTCTTATCACTGAAATAAAATCGATACTTCAGACACGAAATGCGATGAACTTTGACGTCATACGCAGAAAGCGTAAGTGTTGTTAAACGTAAAATCTGGTAACGTTTTCAGTTCCCCGTCTGCTTTATTGTAAATATTTAATTCAGTTATTTAAAGAAGAGATTTGTGAACATTTCACAATAGCGTAAGAACATGGGATGATGCGATACAAGAGCGGAATTAGGACATTGGACGTCGAGTCTTCCCGCCTTTCCATTATGGATGATTTTTTCTCCATCTCGACAGCATTTTCTTGCCTTCTCCTTACAGCATTTCACGTCCTCGTTAATCAAAGCTTATCACCGCCCATTTAAACAACCCAACCTCCTGCCCTCCACAGTGCCCGTAGCAACAAATTCCACAGATTTACCACCTAATATCTTAAGCAATACGTCCTCATCTCTGTTCCAAAGGAATGTACGCCAATTCTGAAGTTTTTCCCTCCGGCCCTAGATTTCCCAACCATCGGAAACATCCTCTCCACAGCAATTAATTCCACACGTTCAGCACACTCCGGCTAAAGAGCTTCTTCCTCATCGTTCTTCACATGCTGCCACGTGTGAAGCACACGTTCTCTTCAGAAGGTTACAGTTATGTTGTCGATAAGCTGGAGATTGAAAACATCCACTCGTTCCCCGATAACACTAGAAAACTGGAACACCAGCACAGGATAGTCCCTTCCGCCGTCGATGTTATGCATACCCATATATTCCTTGAAAATACTAAACCCACACTGCCCCGTAACCCTCTATTTTTCTTTCATCCATGTGCCTGTCCGTGAGGCACTTCAACATCTCTAATGTTTTAGCCTCCACCACCATGCCAGTCATTCCAGGCACCCACAACTCTCTGTGTAAATAACTTACCCCTGATGTCTCCCCTAATCTCCCCTCCCTTAGCTTTGTACATATGCCCTCTGGTGTTTGCCCTGGGAAAGAGGTACTGACTATCCACCCTATCCATGCCTTTCATAATCTTGTACATCTCTATCAAGTCCCCTCCCATTCTTCTACGCTCCAAAGGGAAAAGTCCCAGCTCTGCTAACCTTGCCTCATATGACTTGTTCTCCAAAACCGGCAACATCCTGGTAAATCTCCTCTGCACCTTCTTCATAGCTTCCACATCCTTCCTATAATGAGGTGACCAGAATCTGAACACAATACTCTAATTGTTGTCTCACCAGAGGTTTGTAGAGTTGCAACATGACCTATCTATTCTTGAACTCAATCCTCCTATTAATGAAGCCTAGCATCCTATAGGCCTTCTTAACTATCCTGTCAACCTGGGCAGCGACCTTGAGTGATGTATGAATTTGAACCCCAAGGTCCCTCTGTTCATCCACACTCTTAAGTAACTGACCATTAACCCTGTAAGCAGCCTTCTGGTTTGTCCTTCCAAAATGCATCACCTCACACATGTCCGGGTGAACTCCATCTACCATTGTCTTGTTTATTATTTATTATAATGCCTCCACTGTTTTGTGCGCTTCATGCAATCTTGTGTCCGTAGTCTAGTGTATTTTTTTTTTACGTAGTTCAGTCTAGTGTTTGTACTGTGTCATGTAACACCATGGTCCTGAAAAACGTTGTCTCATTTTTACTGCGTACTGTACCAGCAGTTATGGTCGAAATGACAATAAAAGTGACTTGACTTGACTTGACGTGACTTGATCTGCCATTTTTCTAGCGAAGTCTGCATCCTGTCTATATCCTCTTGTAACCTTCGACAACCTACAAATCCATCCACAGCCCCTCCAATATGCGTGGCATCCGCAAACTTACTCACCCATCTTTCCGCCTGTTCATTCAGATCATTTATAAAAATCACAAACAGCAAGGGTCCCAGGACAGATCCTTGCGGTACTCCACTAGTCACCGACCTCCAGGCAGAATACATTCCTTGCACTACTGCCCTCTGCTTTCTTCCTGTAAGCCATTTTTTTTTATCCAAACAGCAAAAGTTCCACTAATCCCATGCCTCATTACTTTCTGGATGAGTCTCTCGTGTGGGAACTTGTCAAATGCCTTGCCCAAATCCGTGTAGACCACGTCTACCGCCCTCCATTCATCAAATTATTTTGTTACCACTTAAACAAAAAACACACTAAAATTGCTTGGGGACAATGCGAACAACCTGGCCCCTGTTTGCAAGCCTGCACGGAGAAACATCATTTTTAATACACAGTTTTCCAGCATTCACGGATATTGACTAATTTGTAACATTTGTGTTCAAAGTCTTTATTAGCAAGATCAATCACCAATCATAATGTAGACGTTAGCAGTCCATGGAAACTATAAGCTGATTAGCGATGATACTTTGAAGCTCTATAGGAAACTGGTCAGACCTGACTTGGAGTACTGTGCTCAGTTCCGGTCACCTCACCACAGGAAGGATGTGGAAACTGCAGAAAGGGTGCAGAGGAGATTTGCAAAGATGTTGCTGGGATTGGGGAATATGCCTTGCGAGAAGACGTTGAGTGAACTTGGCCTTTTCTTCTTGAAGCTCCGGTGGATGAGAGTTAATCTGATAGATGTGTATAAAATGAGGAGAGGCATCGATCGTGTGGGTAGTCAGAGTACGTTTTTTTTTCCAGGGCTGAAATTGCTACCACGAGAGGACACCGGTTTAATGTGCTCGGAAGCAGGGGCAGAGGAGATGACGGGTGTAGATTTTTTTTTTAAGCAGAGAGTGGTGATTGAGTGGAATGGGCTGCCGGCGGCGGTGGTGGAGGCAGATACGATAGGGTCTTTTTTAGAAACTCTTGCATAAGTACTTGGAGCTTTGAAAAAAAAAAAGGGGCTGTGGGTAACCCTGGGAAATTTCTCAGGTAAGGACATATTTGGCACCGCTTTCTGGGCCGAAGGATCTGTATTGTGCTGCAGTTTTTCTATGTTTCCATGTTTATTCGATCAATTGATCCTCATTTAGGTTTCCATGCCTTCTGTACTTACTCCCGTAAGACATCCGGCCCCAGATTCCTGCTGTGAAATGGTCAGCCTTGCTCTTCAAATACTTGCCGCCTAAGACCTTTTCTTCCCTGGGCTGCTTAAGACTTGCTTGCATGAAAATTCCACAACTGTTCTAGTTACAACGGGTTTTGCCAAGTTATTGGTTATATTCAAAACCAGAGGTTGTTTGGTTTTTGGTTAATAACGAATTCAGACGGTTATGGGGAGTAAGTCAGGAGAATGGAGCTGAGAGGGATAATAAATAAGCCTGAACCGGAAGGAGAATCAGACACGATAGGCCGATTTGCATACTCTGCTCCTATATGCCACCTGCGAACGCAGGAATTTCGCAGGAATCAGAAATTTCCTCGGGCGCGCGCGGCTGCTCTCCGGATCCTTTAGGCCTTTAGGGGCTCCACAGAAAGTGAGACAATGGCGGTCACTTGGCTCTTTTCGTCATGCTCTTTGAATGGCAAAGAACGGACATAGACCCATCTTTGAGCCCTTGGCAGCAGAGTGAACAGCTCTTTCAGTACAGTTCTAAGCACCGTGGGATGGTGACGGTAGTTTCAATGTTTAAACTACAGACTGCAATGTAAACTTATTATCAAAGTATGGGTTGATCTCCACCTAATATCCTGAGATTCTGGTTCTTGCGGGCGTTGGCAGAAAAAAAATGCCACAATAAACTCAGGGCATTTAATAAGAACCCTTCTTATTGCGGTACTTCCAAGATGCTAACGTTGTCACTAAATTTGTGAAGCTTTCTGGATCTCGATACGAAACAGACTGCGCTATCCTCAATTTCCTGCAATTCAGTTGATCTACGGCACAGTCTGAAACATCACCTCCACTCCAGGACGCATGCCCGATTGAGGAAACGGAACAGACGTCGTATAAAGTGAGCAGACTGCCCCGAGAGTCCTGGCAAAGGGCATCGTCGAGGAATATTGAGGAGTCGGGTTTTATGTGCGTTGGGTCGATGGGCGCATGCGGATCTGCCGTGTCACCACTCTTGTTGATGTGCGCAGGTCACTTGGAAGACTGCGGCTCGGTGCAAAAAGCAACGATTTCCAATTTCACCTTCATCAATGTCTGACCTGACCGTTACGTTTTGTGTTGGTGGCAGAGTGTCGGAATCTGACAACCCCTGCCCTCAAAAATGGCTGACGGTGTGGACACGGAAGGAGTCTCCGTGACGTCAGCAAAAGGGAAGGACACGTATGTTTAGAGTAGGATTTTTTTTTTAAAAAAAAGAATAAATAGTGCATTTTCTGTGAGTCTCGCTTTAATTCATTCTCGGCAAATCGCCAAGGAATGGCGAAGGGACATAGCACATAGATGAGATGAATTAACAGTTATGAGGGCATCTCAGTCACATGTGGAAGGGATTCAATTACTCTCTGATTCATGCTCGCTGTAGCGGATTTTGATGCTCATTATAACAGCGAGATGTAATTGGGCCACGTAGGCGAGTTTTACCGGATGGGCCCGTGTCTCTGATATGTCTCTCATTAAAATTCAAAATAAAATATTTCCAGCACTTCTTTTAGCATTCAATTGCTTCTCTGTTGTGTCACTGTCGCTTGTCATACAGTTCTTGCCCAGACAATTAGTTCCTTCCGAAATTGCAAGAATTGATAGAGTAGTAGCTGATTGGCCTGAGGTAAAGTTTGCAAATATAGGAAATCATATCTTGTTGGTGTAGATGCCCAGTGGAGTTCCAGAGGTGCCTGGTTAGCACCGCATTTTTGTTTTACATTAGATATTAACGACTTTACAGAAAAAACTAAGTAAGCTGGAAGGACAAGTAGAGAGGGTATAGAAGGACTTAGAATGATTCAGAGAATAGACAGAGAGGTGGCAGATGAGATACAATGTCATGACCTTCAGAAGAAGAAGTAAAAGAGTGGACTATTTTCTAAAGGGAGAGATATTTCGAAAATCTGATGCGCAAATGGACTTCGGAGTCTCTCGGCAGGTTTCCCCAAAAAGATAATTTGCAGGTTGATTCGGTGATGGGAAAGGCAAATGAGAGGTGGACGTTTAATTCCGGGGGGGGGGGGGGGGGCTTGAATAAAGAAAGTAATTATGTAATTTGGAAGCTTTATAAAGCAGTCGTGAGGCTGCTCCACGCCCTTTAAATGTGAAAGGATGTGCTGACATCCGAGAGGGTACAATGGAGGTTCACGAAAATGATTCCGGCATCCAAAGTCTTGTCAGATGGGGAGACATTGATGTGCTGCGATCTTACAGGTATTTTCTTTCTTCTTTTGCAACTTCGGCAGCTGAAGTCGGAAAACAAAAAAAAAAACCTGTTTCTGGAATTATCTTATGACAATCTGCCGTGTGTTTACAACACACAATACCTGACTGGGATGTACAGTTTATTGAATATTAGGCCAATAGAAAGGATCACAAATGGTCTGTGTCCGGTACTAACAGCTCTTAAACGTTCTGATTGAACGGCAGAACGTTTGCCTCCCCTTCCAACCTCCCTCCAACCCCACACCTTGCTCTCTCTCTCTCACACACTCTCACTCACTCTCTCTCTCACACTCACTCACTCTCTCTCTCTCTCACTCTTTCTCTCTCGCTCTCTCTCTCTCTCTCTCTCTCTCTCTCTCTCTCTCTCTCTCTCTCTCTCTCTCTCTCTCTCTCTCTCTCTCTCTCTCTCTCTCTCTCTCTCTGTTTCTGGCCTCTCTCTCTTTCTACTTTCCTCACATTGTCTCTGCCGGCAAACCGACGTTTCCCGACTCTGACACATAGTTGAAATTTAGAAAAATTTGGGGGAGAGAAATTGAAAATAAATATAATCAATATACCGGAGACGGTGTTCTCTGTAAATGGAAAGGGTACATCTGAGGCCAGAGAAGGTGGGGGGGGGGGGGGGCGGGTGTTGCGAAATAAGGAGTTGGCCCTTTGGAATGATGGTGAGTTCCCACAATGCCAAAAGCGCAGATTTCACCTGCCTTCACTACAGTGGGGGCCCCAGGAATAACGGAGTTTCAGATTCTGAACTTCACAAAAAATGCTCGATTTCTCAGCAACCGGTGGCTTTCAACCGTCGCTAGTTTCTCTCCTTCGAACTGCCATCCATGTTCAATTCTAAGTTTCTCTCCTTCGAACTGCCATTCATGTTCAATTCTAAGTTTCTCTCCTTCGAACTGCCAATCATGTTCAATTCTAAGTTTCTCTCCTTCGAACTGCCAATCATGTTCAATTCTAAGTTTCTCTCCTTCGAACTGCCATCCATGTTCAATTCTAAGTTTCTCTCCTTCGAACTACCAATCGTGTTCAATTATAGGTGCCGGAAGATGACGAGTCAGTAAATTTCTTCAGAGCAGGAAGACTTCGCGGAAATTGTTATTAGCATTATATAATTATATCAAACTAAATTCCACCCCTGTCACAACACAGGCTAGCTGTGCGGCTGCATTTCGGATATAGCGCGGCTGCCCCCCCCCCCACACCCACACCCCACGCGGCTTCGAGGCAACATTACTCAGCCGCTACTGAATGCACCTTCGATCCCACATGAGATTCCCGGTCATCATACCTTTCCCATGGGCAGACAGTCACCAATAAACCTGGGAAAGTTTCCGGCCCTGGGAAAAGGCTGCTGCTCTGAGGAACGGTTGGTCCATACAGATGGACAAAAATTACAACTGGGATCGATTTCGTGTGGCAGGATGGAGGACGTTAGAAGACGAATTATTTAGATGCGTGAGGCTGGAAAAGGTTGCAAAAACACTTTTTAAAGACCCGAGTGATCATCAGTCCACAGTAAGTGAAATTGCCACCAAGTAACAGAAATTCAGCACTGTTACTACTCTGCCTAGGAATGGACATCTTGCCGAAATCACACCCGGAACCGAAAGTCGTGAGGCCAACAAAATGCTGTCGGATCCTGACTTGGTGACCAACATATGTCTAATGTGAAAAGAAAGCCAAATGTTTCCAGCATTTGAAGATGGGAGTTAAAGTGAACGCGGGAATAGGTTGTGACTTTGTTTCCCAGAGCGCAGGAGCAAGTGGGGTAACGGATAAATGATACAAAATCATGAGGTGTATCAACAGCGTAAATGCAAGTAAGTCAAGTCAAGTCAAGTCACTTTTATTCTCAATTCAACCATAACTGCTGGTACAGCACATAGTAAAAATGAGACAACGTTTTTTCAGGACCATGGTGTTACATGAAACAGTACAAAAACTAGACAGAACTTCGTAAAAAAACAACACAGACAAAAAAAATACTACAGTAGACAACAGACCTACCCAGGACTGCATAAAGTACACAAAACAGTGTAGGCATTACAATAAATAATAAACAATTTATTACCATAAATTTATTGCAATAAATAATAACACGCTGTAAGATTTTACTGCGAACGTATTGGCCTCTCTGTAATGTTACTTTGCGAATGTAATGGTTTCTCTGTAGTAGCAATGTTTGGGTTATGACTGGAGGTAAGGGGGCTTTGGAATGTGGAGGCTATCCAATGAGAGAAATGTTGTTCTTTCTTGTGAGTCTGGAAGAGAGATTTTCGCGGTCTTTTGCCGGGGAGAGATGAGGAGAGACGACGCGAATGGAGAGAGTTGGTAGACCGCCGGACGCGGGGGACGTGGAGCGAGGGTCCGAAGGTGAGCGACGATCGGAGGACGAACCGCTTATCCGTGAGCTCCAACTTTTGCATTTAGACTGCTTGATGAGAATGGGCCCTTTTTCTTTTGTTTTCTTTACTAACCAGACAGTTAAATGAAGAATTATAGAGCTCAATTGAGTTTTCTTGACTTTGGCCGGGCCGGGGGCTATCACCCCCAATATTAAGCCGCTAGCGAAGCGAGAGTTGCATAAGCTTTTTTTTTAATGCTGCTGAAGTTGGGTGAGACTTGAAAAAGAAATCACGTCGAACAAGGGAGGAAGGTGAAACGTTCAGGGGGACACAAGAAGGGGGAACTTCTTCACTCGGAGGGCGGTGAGAGCGTGGCAGGAGCAGCCGGCCGAGGTTAGGTATGCGGGTTCGAGTTCAACGACCAGGGGAAAGTCTGATATGTGCGGAGGACTGTGCACACATGTGAATGCTGCCGTTTCCTCCACATCCCACGGACGTGCAGGTTATGAGGCTAATCGGTCAGAGGCGCGTACTTCGGCAGCGACGGTGGGCGGTCTGTTACCGCTCTGTGTCTCCGTGTCTCTGAATATCAAAGAAAACAATTTGATAAGGTACAGTATACAGCGAGTGTCACGAGCCCGACCGGACTGGCAACTGTTGTGTAGTTTGCGGGCGTTATCTGAGAAAGGATGTTCCACCACTGGAGGCGGAGCAGAGGGTGATCACGTGAACGGCCGAAGGAATTGAACCGAATTGGGGCCTTCAATCACTCTGGGCCTGTGCTCGCCAGAGTTTAGAAAACTGATGGGGGTAGACTGGATGTGGCGAGGGTGCTTCGTATGGTGCCGGAGTCGAGGAACAGAGGTCGCAGTCTCAAAATAGTAGGTCTTCCCTTTTTTAGCTTTAGCCAGGGGACGTTTCTGGTCGAAACCCTTCATCGAGGTTGGGAAGTAAAATGAGATGTCAGATTATGAACGTGGGGGAAGGGAGGAAGAAGTGTAAGGCGGTAGGTGATAGAGGAAAGCGGGTAGGGTGGGGAAGGGTAGAAGGAAAGCGCTGGGATGCTGATTGGTGGCATGTAGAGGGTCGCAGAAGGGGAGACTGATAGGAGAGGACAGAAGGCCACGGAAGAAAGAAAATTGGCAGGAGCACCAGAGGGAGGCGATAGGCGGGTAAGCTGAGAGAGGAGAACGGGGATGGGGAATGGCGAAGGAGAAGTGAGGGTGGTGGGGGAATGACCGGCTGTTACAGAAATCGATGTTATTGTCACCAGGTTGGAGGTTACCGATACGGAATATAAGGGGTTGCTCCTCCGACCTGAGTGTGGCCTCAACGCAACGGTATAGGAGGCCGTGGCCTAACATGTCGGAATGGGGATGGGAAGTGGAATTAATATGCGCGGCCTGTGGGAAGCCTGATGTTATCGAAATAGGGCTGGTAGACTCAGGAAGTAGCATCAAACTCGGGATCAGGGAATAGTTCTCGGAACCTCGGAAAAATTCTCGGAATCACGGAAATCACCTCGAAAGTCTGATACATTCATCGGAATCCTGGAGGGTCTCAGCAAACATTGACAACCTTTAATGTAAGACTGGAGAAGTTCGGACCATGGGCCGGAGGATCCCGGAATGTCGCCTCGGGGCGATGGTCGAGAAGAACAGGCAGCCTCGCCTCCAACCAACAGTTGTCCAAGCGGCTATCGAGACTCCGAGAGTCAATTTATGACGTGGCGTCCTTCTGTCACCGAGTGCGCCGGCGCCAACATCACTTTATTCATCGGCCGTCCAAACGAACATCGTTATCTTAATCCGATTAATCTCATTCTTCCGGCGTTCACACATTCATTCGCACAATCAGATGTTCCCTCTCAGTCCGCATCTGACTTCCTGCAGAATATAGTCCATGTTGTTCAAGATAGGCTCTCAAATTAAACCGTGTGCGAGAGAGAGCTAACGACGAAAGGTCAAGTACAGTAGGATTTACAAATTTACAACCAGCAGCCCGTCCTCAGAAACACGGCCGAAGGGAGTCTGTCTCCGCATAACATGGACCCAGGGCATTGAATGGAATTATTTGTATAGAAGAAAGAGCCGGCACCCCTGGCAGTCCCTGCCGATACATTTTCCCAGGGCCCCACTCAGAGCAGCCTGCCTTCGGACATCGGGCAGACGCACTGGCGGAGTGCATAGGCGACTGAGTCACGTGTTTGCAGGACCCTCTCTGACAGTACATTCTCCAGCGCTCAGCTGGAGCTGGCATCCTTAGAACTGTTGAGACACACATAGGGCGCCGCCGTTACATAGAAGGGCGGGCGATAAAGTGTCGGCCGGCAAGTCGGACAGAAATTTTCTCAATTTCAGGTGTGTTGACACATTCATTCACGCATTCAGATGTTCCCTCTCAGTCCGCATCTGGCTTCCTGCAGATTATAGTCCATGTTGTCCTAATGTTTAAGAGAGGCTCTAAAATTAAACCAGGGAATTCTGTCGGTGACGCTGACATCTGAAACCCGTTGGGAAGTATCCTACGGGACTGGAGAGTGTGCGTTCGGGTAAACAGAGACTGATTAAGGATTGTCTGCAGGGTTTCTTGCGTGGCCGATCGTGTCGAGGCGATATTATAGCTTTCCGAGGAAGCTGGAAAGCGGACGAAGGCAATGCAGTGGATGATGTCGTCATGGACTTTTCCAAGTCACTTGATAAGGTCCCGCATGGGAAGCTGGGCAAGAACGTTCAGTCGCTCGGCATTCAAGATGCGGTTGCAAATGGGATCGGACTTTAGCTCTTTGCGAGACGTCGGAGAGCAGGTCGCCTCTCTTGACTGGTGCCCGCGACTAATGAATGCCGCAGTCATCGGTGCTGCGTCCCTTGTTGTTTCTCATCTCTATCATTATGGCAGATTGTCCGCATTTTTGTAATGAGATGATAACCTGGTTAACTGAATCAGTACATTTGTGCGGTCGGGGGGTGTCTGAGGGTGTAGTGAACCACGAAGATCATGGATCGGAAGCGGATCTGTACCAGATACAAGATGGGTTGAAAAAATGACGCTTGTTATTCAATGCCGACACGTGTGAGCTGTTGCACTTCGGGAGAGCCAGCCAGGGTAGTTCCTACACGGTGAGCGGTAGGACCATGACAAGGCGATAGAGCTGAGTGATCACTGAATACACGTACTTAATTCATGCAATGCAGCATCACAAATCCGGAATTTTACAAGCATGTTGCAGGATCTGGAGCGTCTGAGCAGTTTAGGAATTTATTCTTTGGGAAGTGGAAATTGACAGCAGAGTGTGGAACGAGCTGCCGACTCTAGTGGTGCATGCCAGAACGATAACAACGTTTATGAGAAGTTTTGACAGGTATATAGACGGAAGGCGTATGCAGGGTATGGTCTCCGTGCGGGTCAATGGGAGTAAGCATTTTAAGTAGCCAAAGGGCCTATTTCTGCGCTGTATTGCTCCATGACTCTAAATCTGTACGAACGTGAATGTCCGGGTAGTATTTGCTGGCATAGGCATCATTTGATAATAGAACTAATTTTATCTTTGAACTTTGAACTTATATTCAGCGAGGGGAGATGGAGATAACAGACGAAGAGGCAGAGATATTCTCTGCGTCCTATTCGGCTGCGCATTTCCGCCGACCCTGGCGCTTCACATAGGGAACGAGTCAGCTGAGATGTAAATAACAAATGAATAAATTCCCACCTTCCGCATTTCGCAAATGTTAAATCTGGACATGAGGCGTCCATAGAACCATAGAACATTACAGCACAGAAACAGGCCTTTTGACCCTTCTTGGCTGTGCCGAGCCATTTTTCTCCCTAGTCCCATTGACCTGCACCTGGGCCATATCCCTCCACACCCCTCTCATCCATATACCTGCCCAAGTTTTTCTTGAATGTCAAAAGTGAGCCCCTTTGCTAAGATTTTTGTTGGTAAAGTGCAAAGCGTGTATTTGCTGTCTATTGCATCTCGTTATTTGTACATTTGCTGGGGTAAATGAAGGGATATATTCAAACGAAGGGCGGGCGGAGCTAAAGGTGGCGACAAAGGGCGACTTCTTCCAGCACGTCAGCGATGCACCATTTGATTTTCCATTCTGCAATGTCTCCATTTTCCGTTTTAGAGTTGCTGCCGTCCGGTCGGGATCTTTGACCTACAGCAGCTGCACTCAAATCCTGCGGCTCTGCACGACAAGGTGCTCCCGTTCTTGGAGCTCCGCGATCGGTTTCGTTTCGGAATGGCCCGATTCGGCCTTGTGGCCGCGAATTCCCGCCTCTGCTGTGCACTGAGGAGCAGCGGAAGGCGCAGCGTCGAGGATAGCGAGAGGGGCTGGCAGAGGGCTCAGCACTCGGCAATCGATTTGCCGGTCCACGAGTCGGGGAACTGGACAAAACGCTTGGGACTGACATCGAAATGGCGACTGTCATCTCCTCCATCGCTGTGGAATGAGCGGTGTCTGTTTCGTTACTGTGTACCGTGATTTCTCTTTCGGATTTGTTTTTGATTCCATGTTGGGTGGTGTGAATGCTGATGCTTTATGCTGGAATAATTGGGGGAGGGGAGCGAGATGGGAGGGGAGAGCGGAGGGTTACTGCTGCTTGCTGCAGCCGTGCGCGCCGGGGGTGGAGGGGCAACAGGAGGCTTTGTCTTCATACGTATCTTCTCTCACTCATACTTTTACTTCGTGGGGGCGGGCGGAGCTGTTTTCCTGTTTCGAGGTTGTCTTCGGAGAGGAAGAATTTCAAGTTTGATATTGAATTATTGAGATTTATTTCTGATCACGAAAGCTTTCATGCATGAACGTTAATCTTTTCTGTAAAGCCAACTGGGTATAATTTCAGTTGGTTTCGCTCAGTCAGAATTTATCATTCGATCTCCCCCGTCCCCCGCCAAAATGCCTTCTGGCCAATGAAAGTCTCATTGGACCATCCAACTGCGAGCGTGTTGCTGATCTACAAAATTCTGCCCTTTGGATACTAGATCACATGGTCACTGCATTCAAAATACCGAAGACGATGGTGGTGTGTATTGTCAGCTCGTTTCAAACTAATTGGTATAGAAGCAGGACATTCGGGCCATCATACGCGATACTGCTTCTAACCATAGCTACATAGCATTACACTTCTCCATCCTGGCGATCGGTCCATCCTTTGAAGCCTTCTTTTCCCGGTCGGCAAGAATAAAGCTTCTGCAGTTGGGGTCTGTCCTTAGGAAAGATTATGTTTATACTCCTGAAAATAACAAAACATCTGTATCACTCTCCTGGTACTGTTCAACCTCTGCACCAGGGGGAGCTCTGCTTGGCGATACCTTCTGCCCGTTCAGTCGAACCCGGTCCTCAGCAAATCTCCGGAATAGCGCGCTGCTGTTACGTGCATGAAAAGCTACTATAAGGAGATCATTGTTCTCCTTCCTCCTGGACGTATACTGCCCACACAGGTGTTAACTATCTTCCATCTATGTGCTCGTAACGTCACTTTTTTTGGAATTTACCGATGATGAATGCAATCGGGGCCCACAGCCAATGTTAAAATTATTGTTGACAACATTCTCGAACATGCCTGTGCCTGTTCCTGTTGTTGGCGTCAAAATAACGTCACCACTTCCCGACTCACTCGCGCAGCGTTTTTTTCTTTGCAGAGAGATGTCGTCAGATTCCGATGCTCTGTAATAAACACAAAATTATAGATCGGGTTAGAGGTTGACGAAGATGAAATGGAAAGCGTTGCTTTTTGAATCGAGGCACATACTCTAGACCAAGCTCCCTGCAAGTGATTTCGAGGAGAGAAATACCAATATGTCCTGCATGTTTGCTGATGGCCTATTGGCGCAGAATTAAGCAAATTGCGTTTGATTCACCACTCGATTCAGCCTTACTGATAATCCTTCTCAACTCCATTCTGCAGCCTTCTCCCTGTAACAGTTCGCGATTTTTTTTTTGAAATCAAGAAACTATCAACCACCGGTTTAACTATACCCAATGATTTTGCCAAGCATTTGCAACTTGAACAGCCCCGGAAGTTGCGGCAAACGAGGATTCAGCAGATTAGGCAATAAGAGATCTTTGACGGACAGACATATCGGAAGGCAGAGAGTTGAACAAATGCCTCAGTCATATGCATCGAGAGTCTTGCTCTCTCTACAGAGCAGCTCAGACCACAGGCCAATCTGCTGCTGGAAATCCGGGACCACTTGTACGGGAGGAAGCACCGTGTTTCGTTGTCAAGGGTGATTTTTTTTAATGTGGAATGTCTTCACCAGCGTTGGCAAAAGCTGCACGCGAACTAGCTGCAGAATCTTTCACTTGAATCCCAGGAATCCAATACAACCATGGGAACCGGCTGGAGAATTGAACACGGGAAAAATGAGTCGTAAACTTGATCGGCAAGGGACGATTACTTGGGGTTTTTGCGCTGCTACTAATGTATTGTTCCACCAACTGCAGCATTTCATCTTCGCACAGTGGATATAATGCAGAACAGTTGAGGGTTCAGTAGTTTCCGGGCTTCGCCCCGGGATGGATATCGAACGGCCCCAAGAATTGGAGAGAGCGGCACCTGTGCAGAATTGAGAAGGGTCCACACATTTCTGGAAACGCATATTAATGTTTCCTCTTCTGTGCTAATAAACGAAGATTTGTATTTCGAAGTGGAAGGTTGGAGTAGGTGTCTAAATGCCGTCTCGACTGGGATCCGAGGGATTCTTTTGGCTTAACGTGTCTCTGTCTGATGGGTGAGTGTACAGTGTGTAGGTTTGTCACCATGTCTCCCGTGCTCTGTTCGCAGGTACTGTTAATTCCTGGGAGCTTATGATTTCCTAATCGCACCGACCACATCTCCCGGTGAGCAGACCGTTTTCCATTTCAGATAACAGTCATAAGGACAGGAAAATAAAGAGAAAATTAAAGCAAGAATGTGGAGGGAGGGCAAACTCACCCTGGTTACAGACGGCTAAGCGACGATATATCCAAGTTGCTAGATTCGAGGAACAGAGCTGCCAGCCTCAAAACAGAAGGGCTTCCCTTTCAAATAAAAATGGTGCGGAAAGATTTCATGAGCCAGAGGCTGATGAATGTGTGTAGTTAATTACTAAAGACGGCTGTGGAGGTCAGGTCCTTCGACAAATGTATTGCATGCTTTATAAGGTCATCATATTAAGGACCATAAAACCAAATGATCATAAGACATACCAGGACAATTAAGACACTTTGCCCAGCTTGTCTGCCCCGCTATTCCATCATGGCTAGAGTGGAGTGATAATTACAATCTTCCAGTCCTCCGCGACCATGCAATAATCAAGTGATTCTTGGAAGATCAAGACCAATGCATCCGTTATCTCTTCAGCCAACTCTCTCAGGAGTTTGGGATGTAATCTATCTGGTCCAGGTGACTTGACCAACTTAATACCTTTCAGTCTGCCTTGCACTTTTTTCCCTTTCAATGGCGATGGCTCTTACGCCTGTTTCCTGCCACTCACGGATCTCCGGCACGCTGCGGGTGTCGTCCACAGAGAAGACCGAAGAAAAATACCCGTTGAGTTTATCTGCCATTTCTTTGTCTCCCATTACTACCGCAGCAGCATCATTTTCCATTGGTAAAATATAAACTCTCGCCTCCATTCTTCCCTGTGTATAACTGAAAAAGAACTTCCAGCATCCTGTTTTATATTATAGGCTATTTCCTCATATTCCATCTTTTCACCTCTAATAGCTGTTTTTGTTGCCTTTTATTGGAGCCTGCACTGTTCTGAGCACCATATGCAGTCCTGGGTAGGTCTGTAGTGTAGTGCAGATTTCTTTTTTCTGTGTTGTTTTTTTTCGTAGTTCTGTCTAGTATTTGAACTGTGTCATGTAACACCATGGTCCGGAAAAATATACTTTGTCTCATTGTTACTATGTACTGTACCAACAGTTATGGTCGAAATTACAAGAAAAGTGCTTTGACTTGACTTGACTTGACTTGATTTTAAAAGTTTCCGAATTTTCCAACTGCCCATTCACTTTCAATTACCTTATATGGCCGTTTCTTGCTTTTTTTTTCCAATGCAGTCCTTAACTTCCCTTGTCAGCCACGGTTGCGTCGGACGTGAAATGGTTATTTGGTTGCGTCGGACGCGAAGGCCGGAGTGTGATGTTGAGAGAAATAATAAATCAGCGATAATGGAATGCCGGAGCAGACTCAACGGGCCAAAGGACTAAATCTGTTCCTATAAATTAAAATTCTATGCTTGAATGTAATTGTGTAATGTTCACACTTCGATCCATTTAAATGGATGAACCAATGTTTTACAATAAACCAGGCGGGGCATGTTTACGTTTTTTCATGTTTTATACACTTACAACTTCTGCTTATGAAATCAAAGTTCACCGTTTTTCGAAACTGAAGCTTAGATTTCATTTTAATTGATAAACGGCAGGAATTACAGACTCTTGATTGAGACCCGTTACTTGAATCACGCAGGCGCAGTCGTGAATTTATAGATGACGGTCAAATATTCTTTACTTTTCTATTGAGCTCAAGAACGGGACGAATAAAATTACTGAATCGATTACTGTTAAAGACTCATCTGGTGTCACTTGAGTCTTTCAAAGGAGGAAGTTTATCCGCCCAATGTAGTGACCATGAATCGACTCTTTTGTTCAGCAGCAGCTGCGTCTTCCTGGTGTCACTGTGTTCGAATCGTTCGTTCCGTGCTCCTGACGATGTAGATGTTTGAACTGCGGAGTTCCTCCAGTGTGTTGGGTTGTGTTAAATTGGGTTTGCACAACGAATGCAAGAATTTCGTCTTCTTACATAGGGCGCTAGTTACATTGTGCTGAAGAATCTCAGAAGGCGTTAGTGCAGTTTGTATAAGGAATGATAGCTGCATCGTGCAAACAATTAGCAGTACCCAATGTCCTCTTATGACGCGCAGAAGCGGGACCGGGTGTAGCCCGTCCACGTCACTGTTCAATGTACTGGGCGTGCAAACACGTTCTGTTGCACACCATTTTTGGTCACG
The DNA here is from genome assembly GCF_048418815.1 of Hemitrygon akajei. Lineage (NCBI taxonomy): Eukaryota > Metazoa > Chordata > Chondrichthyes > Myliobatiformes > Dasyatidae > Hemitrygon > Hemitrygon akajei. The sequence goes on from NW_027331941.1 coordinate 1,616,778, forward strand.
TGGTCAACCGCCTTCCAGTAACCTTGAAGAAGTCTGACCACTCTCCTCCGACCTCTCCCATTAAAAAAAGTCACATACGCCTACGGAACTGCCGCGCACTGGACTTTTTATTTCTGTTTTTTTCTAACTATTTTCTGTGATCAGTAACACATGTTCCGCGTGAGACCTCATCAAAGCTATCTTGGATACACAAAACCACTCCTTCTGGGATCGACAGACATTACGTTAGACACTAAGATCATTGGGCATTCTTGGTCCAATGTCCTACTGATCACAATTTTGAAGTTTGCACCGATTTCTGCAAAACACTGAACGCCTTGATCATGTCTGCCTGCTTGAATGTATTCAGGTGCTGACCAATTATTAACTGAATGGATATTTGCGTGAACGAGCGGGTGTAATAGAGTGGCCCCAGAGTGTACACTGTATCGTGAAAACAGTAACTAATCAATTACAGTTATCCCGGAAGGAAATAGATTTTCTTTTTTAATTCAGGAATGGAGGGCAGAACAGTTACGGACATCATCCAGCGAGTACAGCAAACATTTCAAAAGAACATGAATTATAAACGTACTTCCAAGTCTGCTGTCGCGTCACCTCCAGAGCTATCGTACTTTCATCATGGTTAGCTGCGTTGTAAACAGTGTCTTCCCATGCTAACAATCATATGAACGGGAGAGAGCATCGCAATCTTCAGCTGCTCCCTGAATTTCCTCTGTGTCACGCCGTAAATGAAGGTGTTTGTGCAGCAGCTGAAAAGCTGAATCACTGCCCCCGCCTGCTGCGATCGGTAAAGCCGGATGGACGTTTCCAGGTCCGTGTAGAGGCACCGCAGCAAAATGAAGACCAGGGTGGTTGTCGCCCGGCAGATGAGGAAACTCGCCGACAGGGTGAACAGCAGAACGATGGACTGTCTCCGGCTCTTCATCTCCGGATCCTGCTGCTTCTCGTCAGTTCTCTGTCCCCGGAGTCCCCTGCGGACTCGGCTGGAGGCCAGGATCTGTCGGACGGTCAGAATATTGAGGAACAAAATGAGGAAGAAAGGGAGCAGCGGATTCAGCAGACGGTCCACCCAGTAAAACCACTCAAACTCTGTCAACATGTGAAGTGCCCCTTTGGAACGGCACGTCCACCATTTCCCCTCCCAGAGAATAATTCCATCTTCCCGATGCAGGAAGTAATAAGGGACATTCTTTACACAGAAAGTCACGCATACTGCGCAAATAACCAGTCTTGCAATTTTTGGAGTGCAGTATTTTATCTGCATCTTCGGCCAGCAAATAGTCACAAAGCGATCGAAAGTAAACGCCACAGTAAGCCAAACGGAACAATCTAAAGCCACGTAACCGAAGACGTAGTGGACGAAACAGAACGGAGGGGGAAGCATAAGCCAGTACGCTCGGTAGGCATCAACAATCTGGAAGAACACGACTTCGATGATCACCACCATTAGATCAGCCACGGCCATCGCCACCAGATACCGAGTGATACCTTTGGAGAGACCACACTTTCCTCGGCTGAGTATCACGATCGCTATCAGGTTAACTGTCGAAAAGAAAAAGAAATGTAGGATTATTGACATCATTAACATACATTCAAACCACGTTTCCAAAGAGCATCGTGTGCTAATATTCATAATCCAAACCACTGTAGGGATATGAAGACAAGTAGGGAGAGAGTCGCCTTCCGAAATTTCACGACAGACCCGGTCTTGATTCAAATTACTTGTGTAGAGGTCTTGCGTAAACTCGAGAACTGCCCCACACTGAACGCTCTATTAGATTGTGTAGTGAAACTCGACATGGCCTTCTGCTGATGTAGCAGATCCTTTTCAACGTCCGACCTTCAGAGATGCTCCTCCACACACCACTGTGGTAACGCGTGGCCAGCTGAGTTACTGTCGCCACTCTGACAGCTTGATCCAATTTCAATCCACCCGACCTTTCTCGTCAACAATGCGCTTTCGCCCTGTCAGCTGCCGCTGGCTGGTTTCCTTCCACCTTCTCACACCATTCTGTGTCAACTCCAGACAGTGTGGACAGTGCTCTGAGTGAAAATCTCAAAAAGGTCTGCAGATTCTGAGTAACGCCAAACACCATATCTGGTACCAGCAAACACCCCACATTCAAAGACATTTAAATCTCATTTCCTCCTCACTGTCATGTTTGATCTGAGGAACAACTCCACCCCTTGATTATGTCTGCATGTTTTTATGCATTAACGTGCTGCCACATGATTGGTTAATTAGATACTCGTATTTACAGGTAAATGTACAGATGTACCTAATAAAATGGCCACAGGGAAATAGAATAGGGGGAAATCGATGAATCATGTGTAGATAGTGGCCTGTGCAATGCACTGAAATGTATGTATCTAAAATAATCGGAATGCAAAATAAAAAAAAGATGAGAGACAGAAAACGTTATTGACCTTTTTTCATCGGCCCACAAAAGAAATTTTCAAACGTTTATGTGTGAAAGTGGATTCTCCGGAGCGACATGATTATCGTTATCTCAGACTTTGAAAGACGTTGCCGTGAGCAGAATTAGTCTCTCATTGTGGTGACTGGGTGATTCTGAACATGGAACACAGAAAGCTCCTGCAAAGCAAGTACCTCTACATTGGTAATCAATTCGCCTGAACAAACTAATTATTTATTCCTACACAATGTTCAAGTTCCTCCACTTTCTTCACAACAAGATATTGATCAGTAACACGGAATGTACGTAAAAGCACACCCGTTGTCCCCGTACCATGTCCAGTTAGAGGAATAAATATCCGACGGTTTTGGAAATCCATCAACTTAACCCTTCTTCCTTATGCAGGATTCCTCAAGCACCAACAGAGTCGACCCTGAATTGTTTATTTAGATTAGGGACAGGTCGGGATTGAAAGGTTTTAAAAATGCATATTATCAGCTGCATTGGTACATCGAATTGCACGAGACTAAAAATCGCAAAAGATATGATACAGTTCAAATGTATCAACTTGAAGCTCCCAACCTGACCGAGGGGTCCACTGAGCCCTCGGTTAATGTTAGAAGTCTGTAAACATTTAAAAAAATTGTGAAGATTGCCAACTTGGAGAGCTATTATGAAGGAAGGACTTACAACCATGGCAAACTGCAATAAGAAAACGGACTGTATTAAGTTACTCCGTGGATTCAGAAAGCGTAGAACCGTCATGGACAGAGTTAAAATAATTATCATAAAACGCCAGCACCGCACGAACTCAAATCTGGAAACGAGAGTAACGGCGCCAAAAGCACGGGAGGACCTCGGTCAGGCAGCATCTCTAAGAAGTAATAAAGAGTTCATGTTTCCTGAGAAGATCATCGGGGCCTGTCTTCACGCCATCAGTGACATTTACATTATACGCTGCATCCGCAAAGGAAACAGCATTATGAAGGACCCCATGCACCCCTCATACAATCTCTTCACCCTCCTGCAGTCTGGGAAAAGGCTCCGAAGCATTCGGGCTCTCACGACCCGACTATGTAACAGTTTCTTCCCCCAAGCTATCAGACTCCTCAATACCCGAAGCCTGGACCGACTCCTTGCCCTATTGTCCTGTTTATTATTCATTGTAAATGCCTGGACTGACTCCTTGCCCTATTGTCCTGTTTATTATTCATTGTAAATGCCTGCACTGTTCTTGTGCACTTTATCCAGTCCTGTGTAGGTCTGTAGTCTAGTGTAGCTTTCTCTGTTGTTTTTTTTATTTTGTAGTTCAGTCAATGTTTTGTACTGTGTCATGTAACATCATGGTCCTGAAAAACGTTGTCTCATTTTTACTATGTACTGTACCAGCAGTTATGGTCAAAATGACAATAAAACCTGACTTGACTTGACTTGACTCAATCATTGCCCTCGCCACCTACCCTCTTATTATCTCTTTTCCCTTAATTCAGTCTGGCTCGGAAGAAATCTCTCTGCGAGAAACATGGACAGATTTTATTTCTCTGCATAGATCAGGACCCGCAATCTCGGCTTCACGGACTTCTCCATTAATGGTAGGGGTCCATGACATTAAAAACAAGGTTCGAAACCATTGCCAGAGATGCTGCGTGTTCGGCTGTATTCCTCATTTAGCTTATGTGTGTGTAATTCTGACCTTCTATCGTTTGCGGAATCTCTCAAGTTTATAGAGGAAACTGACCTGAATGTCCGTGGAATCGTCGTTGTTCGCGAGAGTTTAAGCTTGAAACCATCTTTCACACATCATTCTTCGCGTTTAGCGAACGGATAAGTGAATTTAATTCTATATATTGCAAAATCATCAAATCTCCAGCACATATTACACCTGGGAACAGGGATTTTAACCAGTACTGGATTAAATAGGACAAACGCCGAGTGAGATGCATAGAGAATATATTGCAATTCGAACACCAATAGCATTTTCATATCGTCACGCACGGAAACCTTACCTGGGACACCGATGGCTGCAATGACAGGGTAACATATTTCCCTTGCTCGCTCCATGCGATATTTGTATTGTGCAGCTCGAATACTTGTTGCTAACCGGGGGTGCAGGAGATATTTGGCTTCTCACTCCGCCAATTAATCACAAAATTTCGAATCGATTAAAATAAACCCACGAGGATGCACAATGAACTTTCACTGACGAATCCCACTGAAATAAAACGTGCGCCCTTCACTTGCAACACTTCTGTGGTTTCGGTGCGCCTTCTCAGTTCAGTCTCAAGTCCGACAAAGCGACTGAAAGGTCCGCCTTTTATAGCACATTCAGTTAGCCGATGACGAAACCAGCTTGCATCCCAATTGGTGTAAATTAACGTTACCTCACCACTGATCCAGGATTGCTTGTCTTACGGCACCTGATTCCCCAGTGAGTGGAGAAGACACATTGGTTCTTGCAGAAACCCAGTAGGAACACTAAAGAATGTGTGATCGCTCCAATGCTTCAGAATTTTGATCTTCATTCTAGTTGAAGCAGTGACAAGCCTATCCTCTCATAATGACAATATATCTAGTGGTGTCCCTCAGGGGTCATTATTAGGGTCGCTACTTTTCAACTTGTTAGTGAATAATTTAGACGGTGGATTTGATGGCATCTTGGCAACGCTTGAAAATGATGGGATGATAGGAGGAGGGGTGGGTAATTCGCAGGCTTAGACCAATAGGAAGAATGGGTACAAAACAATGCAGCAGATGGAATACAGTGCTGGGGAATGTACGATATTGCATTTTAGGAACAATGGTGCAGACTACGATTTAAATGGGGGCAAATTTCAAACAAACAAACGGACTTTGGAATCCTCCTGCAACACTCCCGGTGGTTAATTCACAGGTTGACCCAGGTGGGGAAAGTCACTACAATGTTGGCACTTAATTCAAGGGGAACAGAATACATGTATATCAACGGGAAATGATGCTGAAGATTCATAAGACAGCAGTGAAGCTGCACTTGGAGAATGGTCAATACTTCTGTGCCCATTTTCTCAGGAAGGATGTATTGCCATTGGAGAGAGTCCAGAGGAGTTTCCCGAGGGTGAGTACGCAAGGAGGGAGTTTACATAGGAGAAGCAGGTGGTAGCTTTGGGTTTGTACTCACGGGATTTAGAGAAATGCTCCAGGCTCTCATTCAATCAGACCGAATGTTGAAAGGAATAGATAAGGTGGATGTGGAGAAGATGTACAAACACCTTACAGGTAGCAGCCGGAAATAAACACTGTAGCAGGTATGGGAAATCGCATACTTTTCAAGGGTTTCCATTAGGATCCTCCATAATTGTGCAAAAGGATGCAAGCACGTCTAATTTTATTCTAATACGCAACGAATGTGTGGAAGGATAATGAACAATACAGAGAAAAGTGTTTAATATCTCATTGTTGGAACAGAGGGACGTTGTACACTCCGATGTATCACCACTCTGAATGAGATTGTTAGACCAACATTTCCAGGAGCATATGATTTGCCGAATTTTCACATTGATCCCAACGTATTTTGGTATTTTTCAACCTTTTGGTTTTTACAATGGCATTGTTTTTTTTTTAATTAAAAGGGGAAGATGAAGCAGAAAATAAAATATTACAAAAGCTCAGCGTGCCACTGTTAATGTGGGGGAGGGGGAGAGAACAGCTCAGGTTTTAGGTCGAAGACTCCTCCTCGGACCCGAGAAAGAGTAAGGGAGCTCTCCATGAATTTACCTCGTGGGTTCACGCAGCGGTGAAGAAGCGAAAGGGATTTTTTTTTCACTTTTGGTGACCGGACAGTCAGGTTGGGTAAAAAGAGAACAATTCTCCTGGAAATGTTGGTCTAACAATCTCATTCAGAGTGGTAATACATCGGAGGGGGCAACGGCCTTCCGTTCCAACAATGAGATATTAAACACTTTTCTCTGTATTGTTCATTATCCTTCCACACACTCGTCGTGTATTAGAATAAAAGTAGACGTGTTTGCATTATTTTGCACAATTATGAGATGGATCTTGGGAGCTGAATTCCAAAGTTCGGCAAGTTGGAACATTTACAAAAGGAATAGTAAATATCTTGTGCAAATGCCGACAGTATCCAGATATCTATAGATCCAGATTGAATTCACTTCGTGCTGGATTTTAAAGTGCATTCATCACCAAGAGAAGCAAAGCAAAGTCCGAATGACTTTGTCCCATAATTCATAGTGGAATTTCGGCAGGCATTTTAAAGTCACATGTTTTCAAAACCTGGCGACGGATTGAGTCGGCAGCATTTCATGGACGGTGGGACTTAGAAGTTTTACGAAAAAGATTCACACTCATAAAAATACTTCTTCATGAAACGTTTCGTGGTCATGACGCAAACTGAATGTTCTCTGTCGTTTACCACAAGATAAACAATGGGCCAACACTGATAAATAATGCACGTTTTGCTCTCTGAACAGGAGTTTGAACCTGTGAGTGTCTGACACCACGTACCGATGCGCCATGGACACAGTGAAGGTTGAACATGACCGAGGACCAGAGACCACCGACAGATCTGCCGACAGATCACAGTCAGCGGAGGACGAACGAGGGGCGACAAACATAGCGGATCAGCCGTACACGCAGTAAGGGGAGACAAGGCAGAGCGGCGGAGATTAATGACAGATCAGCCCCGATCTCTGTGAAGAGCGGAGGTGAAAAGAGGAGCAAATGTCCTTCTCCGACTGAAGTCTGGCTGCAATGAAACAAAAACGCGCGCACACATGATTTATATGTGGTTCAGATTGTTTCGATCTTTCGCCAACAAGAAACACTCCATATGTCTGTAAGATAATTGTATCAGAGAGAAAATATTGTAGTGGTCATTTATTTACTCCGTAATAGGATATTGCATTTTATTCCCGCTAGCGAACACGTAACTGGAGGAGCAGTAATTTCTTACCGTTGTGCAGACATACACGCAGCTATCCCTAAATGACAAAATGACAATAGTCCAGGTAGTAGATACAGTGGCCCATTCATAACAAATGTCATGGGTTTGTGAATAGCTGAAACAACGTTTTGAACATAGAGTATAACACCACGGTACAGAACCTCAATTTTTCGATCATCCATGTATCTATGTAAGAGTTCTCTTGAATGACCCTAACGTACCAGACTCCACCACCAACCTGGCGAGTGGAACACCCCTACCTCTACGTGGCTCCAATGTGCAGGTTTGCTGTTAAATGTTGGAGAGAACAATATCTAGTACTCAGGAGAAATCTACCAATGTATATAAACTCACAGCGAATTTTGTCCACCGCGTCCATTGGGTTTTATAATCAGCCATTAAACTGGTTCGAAGGTGAGCAGTGACTCAAGGCGATATCCGCGACTGGGCAGAACCAGATTCAAGTCGTGACTTCTTCCTGGAGCAGACGGAGTTTTTACGAGGAGCGTAATCATTGTCACCGTGAGGTGAAGTAGTAATTTGGGATCGGAAACATGTTAAGAATATTTTCTTGATGAGATCCTGCACAGTTCAATGCAAGCGCTAGGGGGCAGGATGAGGAAGTATGTGCGAATGATGTTGACGTCCTCCTTTATGAGGGTGTCGTGATTCAAACATTACCCAGGGTGTGATCAGTTATACACGGGGAACATGACATTGAGGTTCTTGATTTCGGCAGAATCGGACTCCGGAGCTCAGCACAATGTAGCTCCTGAAACTACGGTGGGCAAGATTGCTGCATGTCAAACAGTACACTTATCACGGCGGTACTTTCAGCAGATCAATGTTGGACATGAACACGTAGGAGCAGAAATTGTCTATTCGGTGCATCGTGACTGATCCGGCACTCCATCCAGCAGACTGTTTTCCTATCAATCCCAGTTTTCTGCCATCCTCTCAGAACATCTGACACCCTTACTGATGAAGAACCTATCTATCTTTGCTTTAACTGTAGCCAATGCCTGGCTGATAATATCTAGAATAGGAACTCCTGAAACAATTTCACCTGCTCTGGTCTATACACTTGGTGTCCAACTCTAATCTGGACACAGCTTGTCTTCGGAAACTTGAAAACGTGAGGTGAGGTCTCGACAGACAGCAGCTAAGAAAGGTAGTTCCTCAGTGGAAATAGTGAAAATGGTACAATCTATTCATATTATTTCCGATTAACACAATAAAACCATCAGGCACCGGAGTAATATTAGGCCATTTGGCCCATCGAGTCGGTTCCGCCATTCAATTATGGCTGCTCTTTTTTTCTCCTCCTCAAGACCATTCTCCGGCCTTCTCTCCATTACACCTGACGTCCTGCTTAATCGAGAATCTATCAATCTCTGTCTTAAATACTCTTAACCACATGTCGACCACAGCTGCCTGTGGTAACAAATTCCACAAGTTCACTACCCAGTGGCTAAAGAAATGCTTCCGCATCTCTGTTTTAAAAGGACTCTGCTTTATCCCGAGCTGTAGCCTCTTGTCGTAGATCTTCCAGCTTAGCGAACATCCTGTCTGCATCTACTCAGTCTAGCCCTTTCAGCATTCTAAAAGTTTCAATGAAATCCCTTCTCATCCTTCTGAATTCCATCGAGTACAGACACAGAACCTCCAAACGTTCGTATAGGAACAGTTTAATTTCCGGGATCATCGTTGTGAACTTTATCTTGGCCCTTTCCAATGCCAATATATCTTTTCAATAGATGGTTACACCAAAAATGTTCGCAACTGTTTAAGTCAGGCCCCACCAGTGTTTTCTAAATCCTCAACATCACATCCCTGCTCTTCTGTTCAAGACCTCTTAAAATTAGTGCAAACATTTCATTTGCATTCATCCCCACCGACTGAATCTGCAAGTTAAAATTTAGAGTGTTCTGCACAAGAACTCCCAATTCCCAAGTCACATTTTTGGGATTTTTCCCCTCAGGAATTCCAACAGGCATAATTTTCTCTGGAGGATACCATACTGACTTCGCCCTGTCTTATTTTGTGTCACTACGTAGACCATAAGCTTATCCATAACAATTATCTCCAACATTCTACCAACCACTGAGGTCAGGCTAACTGGTCTATATACTTTTCCCCGCTCCCTTCAACCATTCTTAAAGAGTGGAGAGACATTTGTAATTGTCCAGTCCTCTGGCACCATGCCAATGATTTTTAGATGATCATTGCTAATGCCTCCATAATCTCCAGCGCTACCTTTTTCAGAACCCTGGGGTGCAGTTCATTTGTTCCGTTGGCTTATGTACCATTTGATCTTGCAGCTTCTCGTTGTAAAAGTAACTGCACTCCCTTCTTCTCCTTCACACTCAATATGATCTGGCACACTGCTTGTGTTCTCCACAGAGAGCTCTAAAATTCCTATTTCGTTCGGCAGCCATTTCCCGGTCCCACACCCCCTATTATTCCTCTCCCCCATTTTCTAAATGTCCTTTATCCACTCTCAACTCTCTTTCATTTTTCACATACTTGGAAATGCTTTCAGTATCCACTTTGATATTGTTCGCTAGCTTGCATTCATATTTTATCTTGTCACTTCGAATCATACGTTTACTTGCCCTCTGTAGATTTTTAAAATGCCTCTCAACCCTCTGGCTTCGCGCTGATTATTGTTTTGGTATATGCCTTTTCCTTTACTTTCACAATAGCTCTGACTGCTCTTGCCATTCTCGGTTGTACTATTTTGACATTTGACTATCCCTTCACTCGTGGAACACATATATCCTGCAGCTTCCTCATTTAACCAGCAACTCACGGCATTGCTGTTCTGCTATCATCCATGTCAGCAGCTCCTCCCAATTTACTTTGGCCAGCTCCTCTCTCATACCACTGTAATTTCCTTTAATCCACTGAGATGCTGCTACGTCAGACTGTACGTTCTCTCTAACAAATATCAGTTTGCAAGATATGATGTTTTGGGGCTCATTTCCCTGAAGCTCCCTTATTGCCTTCTGTTAATTACATAACATCCAGTCCAGTATAGTTGATTGCTTAGTAGGATCAATCACAGACTGCTCTAAAAAGCCATCTCGCAGGCCTTCAAAAGCTCACTCCCTTCGGATCTATTACCAACCTCACTGTGGCGTGACCTCAGATACGGTCGCAACTGATATTGTTTCTAATGAGCCCAGAGCGAAGGTTTCTGAGAACAGATGCCGTCCTGAAGATAGAATATCCTGAATTTGAGGGGTAATAAATCAGCCAAGATACATGGGGGAGATCAACGGGCCTAAATACGCCCTTGTGAGCCGTGGTCTAAACGCTGGCGACCAACTCTGTCCTTTTTTTTAGCCAATGGCATTACAGTTATCATGTCTTCCATCGGCTCCCCACCGCACGTCTGCAGGCTCACATTGAGTAATAATCGAGTAAAATGTTGAAAAATGTAATCAAACAGAATCATCGTCTCGTTCCGCAGATCATAGTGTTAGGAACGCAGCGCCGATAGAAGCGCCAGCGCAGCGTAATTAATGTCAGCAGACACGGGGCTAACAAAGGCGAGGAATCGGAGCGATTTGTACAACAAACCAGCGATCATTCCGTGATCCGGAACAGGTTCTGAATTGGGGGATATGGTGCTCGAGGCATCAAATGATGAAGTTGCATTGCGGTCAATGACTGTCAAATGGAACTGATACTGAGAGAGGATGTGTTCATTTACCGACTGACCTCGCAACGTGACAGGGGAGTCAGAGCCTGGAGACTCCGCAGAAGGTCAGCTACACAACAAAATATAACTTTCAGTGATATTGCTCGGATAATACTCGGTCGGTTAACAATTACTTGGAACTGTTCAAAAGGCTTTAGACATTATTGTTCGGATAAGGAAGATAAACTACATGAACAGGAATCTCTTATTTACTTCATCTCACTTTCCTCAGACTCGACGAATGTCCAGGGCATGCGCATCGGCTCGAGGCATCCCGGCCTCTTCCTTGGTTGTGTCGAGCAGTCCATGTTTGCTGTCTTTCCGATTATACTCCGGAACTCACAGTTCGAAGCCAGTAATTGGAGTATTTGTCTTGGTGCGTTACCGGGCGGGATCAGTGAACCACTTTGTTTAATGTAACATGTGTTTGTCCGATACGTGGGTGCATAATGAGCTGATCTGACTCTCGGACTGCCATGCAACATTCCCGAGGACTGTAAATTCCTGGGTGCCCAACTTCTTCTACCGACCATGCAAGGAAATTGTATGCTATCTCACCTGAATCCTGGCCTACGGAGCGCAATAAGTTAAGATTCATCCTCGGAGTATTTTCCGCAGTTTTGTGTCACCGAATTACCGGAAGGATATTAATAAGGTTCCGGCGCAAGCAGGAAGTTATGAATAATAATCAAATACATGCTATTTATTGAAACGTTACTAATCAGACGGGCGTAAGCAGGAAGTTATGAATAACAATCAAATATATGTTATTTATTGTACTGATCTAAAGAAAGGACTGATAATATCAGTGAATAGATAGATGTCAAGGACTGACCTGGTATCTCCGATATCTTACAATGGGGGAACTTTATCTGGGCACATGTCTCTAAATGCGGTGCACTTGAACCAACTCCAATGATCGGGAAAAGATGTGTCTGTCCGGTTGGGTTCTGATGATGGCACTCGGCCAAAATCCTTTGTGTTATTTTTTATCGGAGATGCCAGTCCTACCAGTTATCCTCATCATTGTGTCCGCGTTACGTTGAATGTTTGCAATGAATGTCGGGAAACTCGGCGTGGAAGTGTAACTAATAAGGTGGCCAATGAGAGTATATTACATCGTGAAAAAAAAAACTTAACCAATCAATATAAGTTGTACTGGAGAGTCAATATTTTGCTCTAGGAAAGAAGAACGGGAAGTACAGATTATGCACCGAGCACAACAGACATTTTAAAGAATGCCAATTATAAACTTGTTTCTACAACAGCTGACGAGCCACTTTTGGAAACATCACACAATTCAACACGTTTCTCTATGCACTAAGCAATGTCTCACCATCTTAACAAGCAAATGAATAGGGGTGAACGCGGCAATCTTTAGCTGCTCCCTTAATTTGGTCTGGGTCACACTGTATATGAAGATATTTGTGCAGCAGCTGAAAAGCTGAATCATTGCCCCCGCTCGCTGCGCCAGCCACAGACGGATAGACGTTTCCAGGTCCGTGTAGAGGCACATCAGGAAAATGAAAACAAGGGTGGTTGTCGCCCAGCACAGGAGGAAACTCGCCGACAAGGTGAAGAGCAGAACGATGGACTGTCTCGTGCTCCTCATTTCCGGATCCTGCTGCTTCTCGCTTTTTCTCTGTCCCCTGAACCCCCTACGGACTCGACTGGACGCCAAGATCTGTCTGACGGTCAGAATGTTGATGAACAAAATGAGGAAGAAAGGAAGCAGCGGATTCAAAAGACGGTCTAACCAGTAAAACCAGTCAAACTCCGGATCCATTAGAAGACCCGATTTCTGATCGCATTGATTCCAATGCAGACTTGCACGTTCCTTGTGCAGGAAGTAATAAGGGACGTTCTTTAAACAGAACGCAACGCATATTGTGCCAATAACCCATCCCGCAATTCTAGGCGTACAGTACTTGTTCTGAATCTTCGACCAGCAGATGGCTACAAAGCGATCGAAAGTGAACGCCACAGTCAGCCAGACGGAACAATCTAAAGCCACGTAACACAAGACGTAGTGGACTAAACAGAACGGAAGTGATGGCTGAAGCCAGTATACTCGGTAAATTTCAACTATCTGGTAGAACGCGACTTCGATGATAACCACCATTAGATCGGCCACAGCCATCGCCACCAGATACCGAGAGATACCTTTGGAGAGACCACACTTTCCTCGGCTCAATATCACGATCGCCGCCAGGTTAACTGTCGAAAAGAAAAGTAGAATTACGACAACTGCAACATCCTATCAAACTGCGTTTACCAAGGTATTTCTTGCACTACAATACTCCTTGATTAGAGCGTGACGAGAGCCGTGGAATATAAGGAAATGCACATCGGTTGTCCCCGTACCAGTTAGCAAGAAATCATGGAAGTGTGGGTAAGGACAAATATTTACGATTATCTGTCGCTTATTTACGGGGGGTGCGAGGAAATAAGAAGTCAACCCCGACCCCTCGGTTAATTGGTCGGGATCCATGCCGTCAAAAATGGTCTGTGATCCCTCTCGGAACGAAAAGATCACCAATTGTGATAGAGATCATGAAGGCAACAGTACCAGCAATGGCAAGCAACAATTTCATGTTATTCCGCGAACCACCGTAGAATTACTTAAAATAATTAGTATAAGATTCCGTCACGACACGCACACGATACTGGAAAGAGGTCAACAGGGACAAAATACAGAACGAACTCGGAGAGGCAGCTTCTCTGAAAACGGAGAGAGAGTTGACGTTTTCAGCCGAGACCCGTCATCATTGCTTCTCGGCTCACACTCTCCTATTATAGCTTCGACCCCCATCCATTCTGGTACTAATGACCTGTCCCCGCACGGAACACCGACTGTTCACTTCTCTCCATAGATCAGGGCTTCTCAACCTGGGATTGCCCGGCTTCTGGGTTAAAGGTAGAGGTGTTCTCCATAAAGACAAATTGTTAATGATAGGTGTGTTTTGCATTAAAATTGACGTTTTGGTTGCTTTGCCAAAGTTGCTGCCTGACCTGCCGTGTTCCTCAGTCAGTTATTCCGGCATTGTAGCGTTTGCAGAATCTCTTCTGTTGAAAGCGGAAACGAACCAAAATGTCCGTGGCAAACGTCGAGCATATCGCCAATGTTTAATCTTGAAAAGACGTTGCAATAAATCAATTTCACTGCGACTTGCGCATATCAATTGTCACCTTCAGCGGACTGTCAAAGGAATATAATTCTATTTTTTGCAAAAGTCCAAAAGTTACAGTACATTTTACACCCGAGACGAGGAAGTACCATCTATTTATTGATGAAATTGAAGGTCCAAATCGAGCGAGATGCATAAATAGTAACTCACTATCTGATCACCGGTAACAGCTTGAAACCGCTAAGCAGTGAAGTCTTACCAGGGATTCCGATGACTACAATGGAAGGGTAGCATACTTTCCTTGCTGTGTCCATGGGATACTTGCCTTCGACGACTGGAAATCTTATCACTATATAGAGGTGCAGGAGATATCCGGCTGTAATTCCGCCAACTATTCACAATAATTCTAAACGATTTATGTAGAGCCACACGAGAAATAAAACACAATGGAACGTCCGTGAAGAATAACACCGAAATAAATCTTGCTCCCTTTAATTGAAAGACTTTTTCCGGTTTTGGTGCGCCACGATGGCTCATTCTCAAGTGAAACAAAGAGATTGAAAGGTCCAACTTTTATAACACATTCGGTTAGCTGATGATGAAACCAACTTGAACATCTGGTGTTAATGATCATTACGTCACTCTCAATTCAACATTCTTTGGTTTCAACACTTGGATCCCCAGTAGAGAAACAAAATTCTCTCGGCCAGAAACGCTGCATTGATAGTAATGATGCCGGTTTGTTTCCCTTGCTTCAGAATTTACTGCTCTTTTTTCTTGCAGAAGTATTGACAAGCCTATTCTGTCATCATGTCAAAATAAATGTCTGAGCAGTGCTAGTTCAATTCTCACATTGTTCCCATCTTCGCCCCAGCTCCAGGGTATCTCAATCCGACAAACACGTTCCAATTGTTTTTATTTTCAGTGAAATGCCACGTTAATATGGACCTCCGTCTGTTATTCTGACCCAACTGCCCCTTGTGAAGTGAGTGGGGTGCTGATGCCACCACTAAAACGGGTCACCGGGACCATAGAAATATTCGGTCATCCTATCCTCCCACAATCACAGAATAACCTCCAAGCCCCACGTATCCATGAGTCTATCCAGGTTTCTCTTACGTTTGAAATCCAACCTGAATGGAGCACCTCTGCTCTCAGATGGTTGCTAACCTTTACTAACCTCTGTGTGAATATCTACGCCATGTTCCATTTTAATACATTACCCTTCACACTTAACACATGAACGCTCCTTCTACGCTCACTCAACATCAGTGGAAAATGACTGCTTCCATTTAACCCATCTGTGCCCTTCATAATCCTGAATCAAATCTCCCCTCTTTGGGAATAAGGTCTTACCCTGTCCAGCACTTGCCTATAAAGCAAGTTATCAAGTCTCAGATTCATCCATGGACTCTTTCTATGCACTCTTTCAATTCTATTGAAATCCTTCCTGGACAACGGGAGCAGAACTGTACCAAAACCACAATTCAGATCTTAACAACTTCCAGCATAACGGCAGAGCGGTTCTGACTGTTTCGGTTTTGTCGTCGATGAAAGGTTCATTCATCAGAAGTGGATCTGCGAATCCATCCGTCCATCTATCCATCTTTCTATCTATCCACCTATCCATCTATCTATAAGACCACAGGACCATAAGACATTGGGGCACAATTAGGTCATTCAGCTTATCGAGTCTGCTCCACTATTCCAGCATGGCTGATCACATTCAAGCCCATACCACTGCCTTCTCGCCATGTCCTTTGATGCACTGAATCGATCAAGAAACGGTCAACTTCCCCCCTAACTACATATATGGACTCACGTATCCCCCACACCAATCTGTGGCAAAGTATTCCGCAATTTACTATTCTGTGACTAAAAAGAATGTCACCCCTTACCCCTCTGCTAAAGGGTCGCCATTCAGTTTACAGTCTGTGCCTTCCAGGTCTTGATACTTCCACAATAGGAAGCATCCTCTCCAAATCCACCCTAACTAGTCTTTCAGCAATCTATAGGTTTCATTAAAATTCCCCCGCAATTATTACAGGCCTGAAGCTGCAAACGCAATTCATATGTTAACCAGTCATTCCAAAGATCATCCTCGTGAACCCCCTCTGGAGCCACACCAATGTCATTACATCTTTTTCTAAGACAGCGTGGCCCAAAGTTTTGGCAATACTCTGGCTTGTGCGATCTTGCTCTTTTCAAATAAACGCAGAACAGTATCTTCTTCCTTTTTAATATTCTATTCCCGTTGAAATAAATGCCAACTTTGTAATTTCATTCTTTACCACAGACTCGACCTGTAAATTAAACTGCTTGGAGACAGGCTCGAGGATTTCTAGGCTCTCTGCAGCTCGTTTAGATAATTGTCTGAATTAAAGTTCCGATCACCAAATTTCATTACGGTAGTTTTCGCAAAAATGCACTCCATCTCTCACTGCTTTGCTATTCCAATTTGCCTTAACGTATGTTTTGTTATTCGTCTCACCGAACCTCAGTGGAAATAAAGCCTATCGATACCTCCCTTGATTGTGTACACCTCTATCAAATATCACCTCATTCCCCGATGCATTAGGAAGTAAGGTCGCAACCTACTCCCGCTTTCCCTTTAACTCTGGTGTTCAGGTCCTAAAGATTAGATTTTATTTCCTACCCGAACTCATGTTGACCACCATGTTAGCACTTGAGAACTTTTTAATGAACCCAAGAGGTTGTGCTTTCGGTGTGATTTTTGCAGGACCCTCACTCCTATGGAGAATAGCAATAGTACTGAATTACCCCATTTGTAG
This sequence comes from Hemitrygon akajei, assembly GCF_048418815.1. Lineage (NCBI taxonomy): Eukaryota > Metazoa > Chordata > Chondrichthyes > Myliobatiformes > Dasyatidae > Hemitrygon > Hemitrygon akajei. The sequence goes on from NW_027331941.1 coordinate 1,633,760, forward strand.
AGCATTTTTCTTACTGATCAACACTCAGGTCTTTGGGAATACTTTTGTAGCATTTTCCAGTTTCATGCATGTCCAAAATTCCTCTTCTAACGTCACTTGAACGTTGATTTGATACACGTATGTTGCACATATACGGAACTTCTGAAAAAAAAAACCCAAAAACAGCAGTTTCGTTCAGTCAGCCGAAATTGTATTTTTATAGGGCAATGCACCCCTACAACCCCCACCTTCAACTTGAACTCATTTATTGGAACGCATGACTACAGATTGCTTTGGTAGCTGTCATTACCCCAGAGGCTCGTAAACATACTTTTCAAACCGCGACTGTGTTCTTCAAATGGAGTGCTCAATATGGGCGTGGAGAAGTATAATTGTTTGCCTGCTATTAGTTTAGTCAGAAAGTGTTTGTTTATTATTTAGTTTGATTGGATGACAAGATTACATTTTATGAGTAACCATTGCAGGAAGACAGGAAGAGGCAAAGGGTTCAAAACCTTTCACTTCAACTGTATATTTCACTATCACCTATCTGAGCTGTATTGACCTGCAGGCATTTAAAGGAATATAATCTGTAAATAACTTAATCGGTCTAACTATCAATCTGAAATAAATGACAAATAGAACAACTAACATGAAAAATATAAATAAATAATGTTGACGTCCAACGTCCATAGATTTGAGAATACTTTGTTCAATTTTGTCTGTCTGTCTGTATATCTATCTATCTATCTATCTATCTATCTATCTATCTATCTATCTATCTATCTATCTATCTATCTATCTATCTATCTATCTATCTATCTATACACACACACATACATAAACGCACACAGACATATGTATGTATATCTATCTCTCTATCAATTTTCCCCTCTATTTACTTGTTTATCAAATTATTTATTTAACAGTTTATTTTGTTATTAATATACAGCCCTTCGAGCTGCACCGCAAGAAAACTGTCCTATTTATTTATCGTCTTAGCACTGGACAATTTTCAATGACAGATGAACCTCTTCACCAGCACGTCATTGGACAGTGCGGGGAAACCGCAACCCGCTGAGGAAAGCCACGCGGGCACGGGGAGATCGTGCAGACACCTTACAAGCAGCAGTGAGAAATAAACACTCTATCTGGTATGGTAAATCTCCTACTTTATAAGCGTTTCATCAGGATCCTCCATTTTGCCATATAATTTGTCGATTCATCATGCTGAATCCAACGGATCTTGGTATTTTCCGACCCCCCAAAGGGAGAGGATCTGGTCTTTGCATGACATTTTATTGAATTAAAAAGAGAAGGTGAAACAGAAAACAACATTTTCAAAAAAGCTTGGTGTGACGGTGTTAATGTGGGGAGAGAGAGCAGCTCAGGTTGTAGGTCGAAGATTCCTCCTCAGACCTGAGAAAGAGAAATTGAGCTCAGCATGATTTTTCCTCGATGGTGGAAGTAGTGGTGAAAAAAGCTAAAGGGACATTTCATTTATTTTAGAGTCTGGACAGTCCAGATGGGTAAAAGGAGGACAATACAGCTGGAAATGTTGATCTGCTATCTCCTCAGTCGTGGCGACACACCGGAGTGGACAACGACCCTCTGTCCCAACAATCAGATACTAATCAGATCATTATTCTTCCACGCCCCCCCCCCACAACCACACGATCATTGTGTATTAGAATATAAGTAGACGCGCTTGCGTCCTGTAACACCATTGTGAGAGAAATCTTGGGAGCTGAATTCCAATGTCGGGAAAGTGAAACGCTTACAATAGAAATAGCAAATATCTTGTTCAAATGTCCACACTATCCCGATAGGTGAACGATCCTGGAAATGAGAGGGTTACGTTATGACGGACGTTTGATGGCTCTGGGCTCCGGGTTCGCTGGAGGTATGGCCAATGACGTGTTGGGGGGTGGGGGTTACTGGTACGCCGCCTCAATGCTAGTTACCAAATAATGAGTGGGCGTGAAGATTCTGTTTCCTGTCTTCGGCAGCTCTAGCAGTAGAGATTATTGCCTCACAACAGAAGGGCCTTCGTTTAGAACAGAGCTGAGGAAGAAGGCAGGAGAATGTGTTTGAGAGAGGTATTAAATTGGAGCTAAAGGAATTCTGGATCAGACTCGACCGGCCCAATAGCCTAACTGTAATATCGCATTTTATTCTCACTGTAGATATTCCTGTACTGGTCAGTTCCCCCATAATTGTGCGCGCGTTACATTGGATATGTACTACGAAAGTCGGATATTTGGCGTGGAAATAATCCCAGTGGATTTGCAAAACCGTAACCAATAACCAATCATGTTATCCGGAAAAAAAGGGGACCTTATTTTACTTCAGGAATGCAGGGCAGGACAGTTCTAGAGAAACACGTTATTCAGCGAACGCAACGATCATTCTGAAGACTGTCAATTGTCAGCTTTCTGGCACGACTGCAGGCGAGTCATTTCCGGAAATATCGTATTATTCAACACAGTTAACCGAGCGCTAAGCACGGCCTGAAGATTTTAACAAGCAACTGTATAGGGGAGAGCGCCGCAATCTTTAGCTGCTCCTTGAATTTGGTTTGGGTCACAGCGTAAATGAAGGTGTTTGTGCAGCAGCTAAAAAGCTGAATCACTGTCCCCGCTTGCCGCGCCCGCCACAGTCGGAAAGACGTTTCCAGGTCCGTGTCGAGGCACCGTAGGAAAATGAACACAAGGGTGGTTGTCGCCCAGCACAAGAGGAAACTCGCCGACAGGGTGCAGAGCAGAACGATAGTTCTGAGTCTGCGGCTCCTCATCTCCGGATCCTGCTGCTTGTCGCTATTTCTCTGTCCCATGAGTCCCCTGCGGCGTCGACTTGACGCCAGGATCTTACGGACGGTCAGAGTGTTGAGGAACAAAATGATGAAGAAAGGGAGCAGCGGATTCAACAGACGATCCACCCAGTAAAACCACTCGAACTCAGGCTCCATGTGAAGACCCCACTTGATACGGCATTTTGTCGAATGACTATAGACTCGTTCCTTATGCAGAATATAATAGGGGATGTTCTTTAAACAGAACACGACGCATATTGTGCCAATAACCCATCCCGCAATTCTTGGCGTACAGTACTTGCTCCGAATCTTAGACCAGCAAATGGCCACAAAGCGATCGAAAGTGAACGCCACGGTAAGCCACACGGAACAATCTAAAGCCACGTAACAGAGTACGAAGTGGACTAAACAGAGCCGAAGTAATGACCGAAGCCAGTATTCTCAGTACGTTTCAACCAGCTGGTACAACGCGACTTCGATGATCACCACCATTAGATCGGCCACGGCCATCGCCACCAGATACCGAGTGATACCTTTGGAGAGACCACACTTCCCTCGGCTGAGTATCACGATCGCCACCACATTAACTAGCAAAAAAGAAAAGTAGAGTTATGACATCCATACCACACAAGCAAACCGCGTCTCACAATGCAGAACTTCATGTGATAATATTCGGAATCTAAACCATGGCAGATAGCTGGGGCATATATGGAGAAACTCAGTCTGAAATTTCAGTAAACACTATGCTTTGGTTAAAATTACTGGTGTGGGAAGTTTGCGTGCTGTGGAGAAATGTACCACTGAGTGAAGACACTATTAGGTGGACTGGCCTTCTGCTGCCGTCGCCCATCACTTTCAAGACCTGACGTTCAGAGATGCTCTTCTGAACAACCACTGTTGTCCCGATCGGACAGCCAAGTTACTGTCGCCTTCCTGGCAGCTTGTACCAATCTGTCTATTCTCCCCGATCTCTCTCATTCACAATTTGCCTTCGCACAGAGAGCTGCCATACACTGGATTGTTTTTAGTTTCAGACTGACTACCTCGGCAATTACATGAGCACCTTAAAATATTGTACCGTGACATGAAATACATGATATTGAGCATCGGTTTTCCCCGTAGCAGACAGCAAGTAATCCTGGGAGTGCGGGAAAAGCCTAGCTGTTTCATTTCATCCCCCCACCGATTCTAAAACGGGGAAAATTCCAAAGCCGCCGATTCTGCAGATGCTGTAAATCAAGTATAATGCAGACAAAATGCTGGAGGCCCTCGGCATGCCAGACAGCACCTATGGAAATGAATAATTGCTTCTTCCGTTCAGGGACACTTCCGGAATAAAAATAATAACAATAATAAAAAAAAAGAACAGTCAGACACGTCTGCATATAGACAAAGCTTTGCACTAAGTAATATTCGCGTGTTATTATCTAGAGATGAATGGTGCCCAGGGTGTCAGCTCGGATTTCCCATCCTGCGGTCCACGTACCCCTCGGTTAATGGTCGGGGTCTATGGCATGAAAAGGGTTGGAATCTCCTGGTAAAAACCTAAAGATCGCCAGCTATGAGGGAGATTATGACGGAAGCAGTTCCAACATTGCCAAACAATAATAAGAGGACGCACTGTATCCAGTTACTCCGTGGATTTCGAAAGTGTAGAACCAGTGTGGGAAGACTTAAAATAATTAGCAGAATTTGCAGCCACTGCCTGCACACAATACCCAGAGTAACTGGTACAAAATACTGAAATAACTCGGTGAGGCTGCATTTCTGAAATCGGAGAAAGAGTTTCCGCTTCCGGCCCAGACTTTTCATCACTGGTCCTCGGCTCCCACCCTCTTCCTATGTCTTCTCCCGCCATGCATTGTGGTTCAGAGGCACTGTCTCAGCCAGATACAGCGACCGTTAATTTCTCTCCATAGTTCAGGGCTTCCCAACCTGTGGTCTACGGACTTCTCGGTTAATGATAGGGTTCCATGGCGTTAAACGTTTGGGAAGCCCGCCCTGTACCTGCCTGACCTGCGCAGTTCCTCATTCGCATAGTGTGTGTTTTACTGTGGATTTCGGCGTTTGCAGAATCTGTTATGATTATAGATGAAGGAACCTGAATGCCCATGGTCATCGTCGAGCAGATCGCGATGGTTTAAGCCTGAAAACATGTTGATATAAATAATTTAACTGCGATCTGCACACACCATTCTTCACTATTTAGCGGACGGCTAAATATCTTTAAATTAACATAGTATAAAATCTCAGAGTCAATCGCAGCGTTAAACAGACGCGCCAGCAGTCACGGGGCTGACAAAGGCGAGGAATGGGAGCGATTTGTTACAACAAACCAGCGATCCTTCCCTGACCGGGACGGGTTCTGAATTGGGGGATACGGTGCTCAAGGCATCAAATGATAAAGATGTATTGCGGTCAGTAACTCTCAAATGAACTGATACTGAGAGAGCATGTGTTCATTTACCGACTGACCAAGCAACGGGACAGCGGAGTCAGAGCCTGGAGGCTCCGCAGAAGGTTGGGTACACCTCAAAATATAACTTTCAGTGATATGGCTCAGATGATACACGGTCGGTTAACAATTACATGGAATTTTTCAAAAGGTTTCAGACATTATAGTTTGGATAAGGAAGAGCAACCACATGAACAGGAGTCTCTTCTTTACTTCCGCTCATCCCACTTTCCCAAACTGGACCAAGGCACGTGCATCGGCTCGAGGCATCCCGGCTTCTCCCTTGGTTATGTCGAGCAGTCCATGTTTGATTCCTTCCCGAACTCACAGTTCTAAGCCGATATTTGGCGTATGTGACTTGGTGCGTTACTGGGCTGGGGATGGGATCAGTGACCCCCTATGTTTAATGTAACATGTGTTTGTCCGATACGTGGGTGCACACTGAGGTGGTCTGACTGTCGGACTACCACGCAACATTCCCGAGGTCTGTAAAATTCCTCGGTGCCAAACTTCTCCTACCGACCATGCAAGGAAATTGTATCCCAACTCACCCCAATCCTGGCCTACGGTGTGAATTAAATTAAGATTCATGCTTGGATTATTGTGTACAGTGTTGGTCATCGAATCACAGGAACGATATTAATATGTTTGAAAGGGTTCAGAGAAGGTTTACAAGGAATTTGCCGGCACTTGAGAAATGGAGTTACAGAAAAAGGTTGAATAGGTTTGGAGAATGTGGTTGAGAGGGATAATATACCGGTAATAATAGAATGCCAGAGCAAACACGATGGGTCAAATGCCCTATTAATGCCCTCTAAATCGTATGCTCTTAGGTGGAGTTGCTGTTCTCTAATTGTGACTATCCGCTTTATTGAAAGAGGTAAATTCAATGCCTATAATAAAACAGAAGATACTTGATTCATGGTTTACTGTAGCTAGGCTTCCGGCATATGAAGTCACAGTTCATCGTATTTCGGAACCGAAGCTGGGGACTTCAGTTTAATCATAAAGAACAGTATAATGCAACATAACTGATGTGGCTAACACGAGAGGGCACAGTTTAAAGGTGCTTAGAATGAGGTACAGAGGAGATGTCAAAGGTAAGTTTTTTTTTTACGCAGAGAGTGCTTTGTGCATGGAATGGGCTGCCAGCGCCGGTGGTGGAGACGGATGCGATAGAGTATTTTGGGAAACTACTGGATATGTACAGGAAGCTTGGAACAATAGAGGACGATTTCCAAAGTGAGTACATGCTCGGCACAGCATTGTGGGCCGAACGGCCAATATTGTGCTATAGGCTTTCTATGTTTCTATGTTTAGGAGTTCCGGACAACTGATTGGCATCAGTTCTTGAAATCAGACTGGCACAAGCAGGAAAATATGAATAATAATCAAATATATGTCATTTATTGTACTGATCTAAAGAAAGGGACTGATAACATTAGTGAATAGATCTTTGTAAAAGCCTGACCTGGTATCTCCAATGTCTTTCAATGGAGAGACTTTACCTGGCCACATGTCACTAAATGCGGTGCACATGAACCATCTCCAATGATCGGGAAAAAGATATACATGTACGGTTGGGTCCTGATGATGACACTCGGACAAAATCTTTTGTTTGGTTGGTTTTTTTTTATCGGAGATGCCAGTCCTACCAGTTTCAATTTGTCCGCGTTACGTTGAATGTTTGCAATGAATGTTGGAAAACGTGGCGTGGAAGTGTAACTAATAAAGTGGCCAATGAGAGTATATTGCATCGTGAAAAAACTTAACCAATCAATATAAGTTATACTGGATAGTCATTATTTTTCTCCAAGATGAAGGACAGGAAGTACAGATTATGATCCGAGTACAACAAACATTTTAAGGAATGCCAATTATAAACTTGCTTCCATGACTGCTGACGAGTCGTTTTTGGAAAAATCATACAATTCAACACATTTATCTGTGCACTAAGCACTGCCTCACCATCTTAACAAGCAAATGAATGGGGCTGAGCGCGGCAATCTTTAGCTGCTCCCTAAATTTGGTCTGGGTCACACTGTATATAAAGGTGTTCGTGCAGCAGCTGAAAAGCTGAATCACTGTCCCTGCTTCCTGCGCGATCCAAAGTCGGATAGACGTTTCCAGGTCCGTGTAGAGGCTCCGCATGAAAATGAAGACCAGGGTGGTTGTCGCCCAGCACAGGAGGAAAATCGCCGACAAGGTGAAGAGCAGAACGATGGACTGTCTCCGGCTCCTCATTTCCGGGTCCTGCACCTTCTCGCTTTTTCTCTGTCCCCTGAGCCCCCTACGGACTCGGCTGGACGCCAGGATCTGTCTGACTGTAAGAATATTGAGGAACAAAATGAGGAAGAACGGGAGCAGCGGATTCAAAAGACGGTCTAACCAGTAAAACCACTCAAACTCCGGATTCATGTGAAGAGCCGATTTCTGACCGCATTGATTCCAATAAATCCTGGCGCGTTCCTTGTGCAGGAAGTAATAAGGGACGTTCTTTAAACAGAATGCAACGCATATTGTGCCAATAATCCGTCCTGCAATTCTTGGCGTACAGTACTTGGTCTGAATCTTCGACCAGCAAATGGCCACAAAGCGATCGAAAGTGAACGCTACGGTAAGCCACACGGAACAATCTAAAGACACGTAACAAAATACATAGTAGACTAAACAGAACGGAAGTGATGGCTTAAGCCAGTATACTCGGTAAATTTCAACTAACTGGTGGAACGCAACTTCGATGACAACCACCATTAGATCGGCCACAGCCATCGCCACCAGATACCGAGTGATACCTTTGGAGAGACCACACTTTCCTCGGCTGAGTATCACGATCGCCGCCAGGTTAGCTGTCGAAAGGAAAAGTAGAATTACGACAACTGCAACATCCAATCAAACTGCGTTTCCAAAGGTAAATCTTGCACTACAGTCCTCATTGATTAACGCGTGACTAGAGCCATGAAATTTCAGGAAATGCGCATCGGTTGCCCCCGTACCATTTAGCAAGAAATCATGCAAGTGTGGGTGAAGACGAAGATATATGCCGCATATTTAAAACGGAAAGAAGTTCCAAACCAGGCGCTACTGCATATGCTGGAAATCCAGGTTAACACAGACAAAATGCATGTCAGGCAGCACCCACGGCGGAAGGGGAGCAATAACAAGTCGACGGTTTTGGACGAGGAAATCCATCAACCTTCCCCTGGTGCCTTATGCAGGACTGCACAAACACCAACAGAGTTGAGTCTGAGCCGGTTCTGCAGTTTAGGAACTCCTCAAGTTTGTTAATAAATAAATAAATAAATAAATCCTGTGTAACGTATCACCTTGAAATTCCCACAGACCCTTCCCTCGGTTACTTGGTCGGAGTCCATGGCGTATAAAAAGTGTGTGTGATCCCCTTGTAGGAACGTAAAGATGAACAATTGTGAGAGAAATCATGAAGGAAGCAGTTCCAACAATGTCAAGCAACAAGAGAGAGAGAGAGAGAGAGAGAGAGAGAGATGTTTAAAGTTGTTCTTGTGAATCTCAAAAGCGTAGAACCACCGTAAAATGAGTTAAAATAATTAGCATAAGTTTCCGTCACGGCACACACACGATACTGGAAAGAGGTTAACAGGGACAAAATATTGAACGAACTCGGAGTGGCAGCTTCTCTGAAAACTGAGAGAGAGTTAATGTTTTTAGTCGTGACCCGTCATCATTGCTTCTCGGCTCACACTCTCCTATTATAGCTTCGACCCCCATCCATTCTGGTACTAATGACCTGTCCCAGCACGAAACACCGACTGTTCACTTCTCTCCATAGATCAGGGATTCTCAACCTGGGGTCGACCAACCTCTGGGTTAATGGTTGGGGTGTTCTCCATAAAGAAAAATGGTTGCCCTGCCACAGTTGCTGCCTGACCTGAGGTGCTACTCAGTCAGTTTTTTGTGTGTTATTCCGGCATACAAGCGTTTGCCGAATCTCTTATGTTAAAAGTGGAAACGAACATACATGTCCATGGCTATAGTCACTCTGATCGCGAATGTTTAATCCTGAAAAGGCGTTGCGGTAAATCAATGTAACTGCGCCCTGAGCAAGTTAATGTTCGCCTTCAGGGGATTGTTAAAATAATTTAATGCAATTTATTGCAAAAGTCCAAAAATTACAGTACATTTTACACGCGAGACGAGGAAGTACCATCTATTGATGGATTAAATTGAAGGACCAATGTCGACGAAGATGCATAAATATTAACTCACAATCTGATCACCGGTAGCAGCTTGAAACCGCTAAGCAGTGAATTCTTACCAGGGATGCCGATGACTACAATGGCACTGTAGCATATTTTTATTGTTGTCTCCATGGGATACTTGTCTTCGACGGCTGGAAAGCTTATCACTATATAAAGGTGCAGGAGATATCCGGCTGTAATTCCGCCAACTATTCACAATAATTCTGAACGATTTAGGTAGACTCACACAAGAAATAATACACAATGAAACGCCTGTGAGGAATATCACAGTAATAAAACTTGCTGCCTTAAATTGAAAGACTTCCCGCTTTCTTTGCGCCCCGATAGTTCATTCTCAAGTGACTCAAAGAGGTTGAACGGCCCATCTTTTATAAGACATTCGACTAACCGATGATGAAACCGACTTGCACAACGTCGTTACATCACTCTCAACTCAACGTTCTTTGATTTCGAGACCTGGATCCCCAGTGGAGAAACAAAATTCTCTCTGCCAGAAACACTGCATTAGTAGCAATGATACCGGTTCCGTTCATTTGCTTCAGAATTTAGGGTTCCATACTTGTAGAAGTATTGACAAGCCTATTCTTTCATCATGTCAAAATATTAGTCTGAGCAGTGTCTGTTCAATTCTGACATTGTTACTACCTTCGCCCCAGCTCCAGGGTGTCTCAATACGACAAACATGTTCCAATTGTTTTGATTTTCAGTGCAATGCCACGTTAATGTGGTCCTCCGTCAGTCATTCTGACACAACTGCCCCTTGTGAAGTATGTGGGTTGCTGATACCACCACTAAAACGGGTCACGGGGACCATGGAAATATACGGTCATTGTATACTACAGCTCAGAGACAGACCGTTCCGAACATCAGGGTCGTGCGAGATTATTTTGTGGTCCCGTCGCATCCTCTCACAATAACAGAATAGCCTCCGAACCCCACTTATCCATAAGTTTATCTAAGTTTCTCTTACTTTTTAACATTCAACCTGAATGGAGCACCTCTGCTCTCAGCTGGTTGCTAAGTTTTACACCACTCCCCCCGTGAATATTCCCCCATGTTCCATTTAAATACATTTGCCTTCACACTAAGGTCCTACCCTGACCAGCACTTGCCTATAAAGCAAGTTAACATGTTTCGGATTCATCTTTGGACTCTTTCTATGCACATTTTCAATTCTATTGAAATCCCTCTTGGGCAACGGGAGCAGAACTGTACCAATACCTCAATTCAGATCTTAACAACGTCCAGCATATCGGCAGAGAGGGTCTGACTGTTTCGGTTTTGTCGTCGATGAAAGGTTCATTCATTATGTTAACTTCCGGTGCTGTGGGTTCTTCGCGGAGACCGTGCAGAACATGGATTGACATTGATAACAGAGGGAAGGGTATTGACATTCATTTCGAGAGGGTGGGAGGATTAAAGCAAGGATACAATACTGCGGATTTATAAGTCACTGGTCTGACCGCAGAAAGAGTATTGGATATTGTGTAACTTGGGACACTTAACGAAAAAAATAACGTATGTTGCGGCAGATGAACCCGTCCAGATGAGGTTCAAGTGAATCACCGGAGGAATGAAACGGAGTGAGCAGGTATTGATGGATCTGAGCCTGTACTCGTTAGAATTTAACACTGTAAAGAGGGAGGAGTATGATCTGGAATGTTTGCATCTTTGACACGTGGGGTCTGACCAGGGGACACATCCGGAGAATGAGTTTGAGACTAGTAGTAAGTCGGCCATGGTGGATTTGAAAACAACCTCGGCAGTCACAAAATGCCTCATTAGGCGCCGTCCGGTAGCGTTCTTTTCGCAGCAGAGAGAAACCGATGTTGTCCAATGTGCGAACGAATTCGGGTTTCAGTCTTCACAGGAAACAGGTGGCGGGTGTTGTGGCTGTTCGAGGATTGGATGAAGATGGTTGGAGAAATGTGAAATTTAAAAGTCTAACGCTGTATGTAAACTATAGAACCTCTGTTCCCTCTGCCACAGGAGTTTGAATGTGCGAGGGTCTGCCACCACGTACCGATTCGCCATTGTCACGATGAGGTTGAAAAAGACCGTTGGACAGAGACAATCGACAGATCTGCCGTGATCACAGTCAGTGGAACAAGCCTGAGGGGCGACGACGACCATAACGTACCAGCCGTACTCGGAGTGAGGGCAGACCGGGCAGAGCGGTGGAGATCAAGGGCAGATCAGCCATGATCACTGTGAAGAGCGGAGGTAAACAAAGCAGCAACTGTCTTTCTCTGGCTGCAATTATAAAAAGACGCGAACATTCATGATGCACATAAGGTTCAGATTGTTTCGATCATTCGCCAACAAGAGGCAATCTATAAATATGTAAAGTAATTGTATCATCAGATCAGATTAGATCCAACTTTATTGTCATTGTGCCGATTACAGATACAAAGCCAATGAAATCCAGTTAGCATCTGAGCAGAAATGCATAGAATAGTGTTATTTACAAAATAACGGCAAATAAAAAGTGCTACAGCACACAAATATAAAAGCACTGAGACAGTACAATATTATTTACAATATCGCTCAGCGCTGTGATGTGAGGTTCAGCAGTTTCACAGCCTCAAGGATGAAGCTCTTCCTGTGCCTGCTGGTGAGGGAGAGGAGGCTCCTGTACCGCCTACCGGATGGGAGGGGAGTACAAAGTCCATGGTTAGGGTGAGGTACAGCCTCGAGAATGCTTTTCGCCCTCCCCAGGCAGTGTTTATGGTAGATGTTCATAATGGTGGGCAATTGGCTGCCGATAATCCGCTGGGCAGGTTTCACCACCTGCTGGAGTGCTTTGCGGTCCGATTCGGAACAATTGTCATACAACACTAAGATGCAATTGGTGAGTATGCTCTCAATGTTACAGCGGTAAAGGTCCGTCGGTATCCTGGGACAGAGGTGAGCTTTCTTGATGGTCCGCAGGATATAAAGGCGCTGTTACAACTATTCGATCAGGATGGAGGAGCTCAGGGACCAGGTGAGATCCTCGGAAATCTGGACACCAAGAAATCTGAACCTTGGTACACGCTTCACCACAGCTCCGTTGATGTTGATGGGGATCTGAGTGTGGCTCCCAGCATGCCTGATGTCCACAATGATCTCTTTGGTCTGCTGGGTGTTATGGGCCAGGTTGCGGTCGGCACACCACGCGGCCAGGTGCTGGACCTCGTCCCTTTAGGCCGTCTCATCATCCCCTCTGATCAGGCCAACCACCAGGACAATCATGCAGAAAACACTGTCGTCGTAATTTATTTACTGGTTAATAGGATATTATATTTTATTCCAGTTGGCGAACACAGAACTGCAGGCGAAGTAATTTCTCATCGTTCTGTGGACTTTCACGCAGCTATCCCCAAAAGACAATAGTCCAGGGAGTGTAGACAGTGGTCCAGTCGTAACAAATGTCGTGGGTTTGTGAATAGCTGACGCAGCGTTTTCAACATAGAGTATCACACCATGTTACAAACACTCAAGATTTCGATCATCCATGTATCTGGTAACAGTTTTCTTGAATGACCCTAATGTCCCGGACTCCACTGACTCCACCACCGGTGGATCGGCCACACCTACCACCTCATGGCTCCAAAGTGTAGGTTTGTTGTTGAATCTTGGAGAGATGAATATCTAGTACTCAGGAGAAAACTACCTCGGCAAATAAACTCACAGTGAATTCTGTCCACGCTGCCATTCGGTTTTATATTGAACCATTAAACTGGTTCGAAGGTGAACAGTGATTTAAGGAGATAACCGCGACCGGACAGAACAAGATTCAAGTCGTGACTCCTTCCTGGGGCAGATGGAGTTTTCAGGAGGAGCGTAATCATTGTCACCGTGAGGTGAAGTCGCAATTTAGAAGTGAAAATATCTTCCGGATATTTTCTGGATGAGTTTCTGTACAGTTCAATGCAAGCGCTCGGGGGCAGTGTGTGGACGTATGTGCGGATGAAGCCCACATCCTCTGTTATGAGGGTGTCGTGATTTAACCATTGCTCAGAGAGTGATCAGTATAGTTGGGGAACATGACATTGAGCTTCCTGAGTTCGGCAGAATCGGACTCCGGAGCTTAGCACAAGGTAGCTCAGGAAAATACGCTGGGCAAGATTATAGCATTTTAATCAGTAAACCGATCACGACGGTATTTTCAGCAGATCAATGTTATACGAACATTGGAGCAGGAGCAGAAGTGGTCCATTCGGTCCATCAAGACTGATCTGCCACTCAAGTAATCTCTGTCTTAAAAACACTCAACCACCTGGAAACCACAACGGCCTATGGAAACAAATTCCACAAATTCACCACACACTGGCTATCGCATATCTGTGTTAAATGAAAGATACTTTATCCCGAGCTGTAGCCACTTGTCCTAGACTCCTCCAGCATAGGGAACATCCTATCTGCATATACTGTCTGTAGGCCGTTCAGTATTCTAAAGTTTTCAATGAGATCCCTCCTCATCTTTCTGAATTACATCGAGTACAGACAGAGAACCATCAAGCATTCGTCATATAACAACAGTTTAATTTCCGGAATCATCGTTCTGAACTCTCTCTTGTCCCTTTCCAATGCCAATAAAACTTTTCATAGATGAGTACCCCAAAAATGTTCTCGGCAGTCAATGAGATGCCCCATTCGTTCCTTCTAAATCGCACCTCCCTGCTCTTCTATTCAAGACCTCTTCAAATAAGTGCAAACGTTGTATTTACCTTTATCCCCACCGACTGAATTTGCAAGGTAACCTTTAGTGTGTTCTACACAGGAAATCCCGAGTTCCTTTTCGTCTCAGAACTCTGTGCCTTCTCCCCTCAAATTACAACAGTTTTGTCAGGCGAAATTGTCTCTGACAACTTCGTTCTTCCTTGTTCGTTATCACTACCTACACCCTAATCAGATCCTTAACAATTATACCCAACATATTCCCACCCCCTGAGTTCAGGCTAACTGGTCTATGTATCTAATTGTACTGCTGCTTTCATCCTTTCTTAAAGAGCGGAGTGACATTTGCAATTTTCCAGTCCTCTGGCACCATGTCAATGATTTTTGAAAGATCATTGCTCACGCCTCCACATTCATTCGCGCTACGTTTTTCAGAACCCTACGGTGCAGTTCATCTGGTCCGGTTGGCGTATGTACTATTTCATTGTTCAGCTTTTTGTGCAGCTTCTCGTTGTAATAGTAACTGCACTCCCTTCTGCTCCTTCACACACTACATCATCTACCACACTGCTCGTCTTCTCCACAGAGAGATGTAAAATACACATTTCCTTCATCTGCCGTTTCCTTGTTCTCCATTGTCATTCCTCTCCTTTATTTTCTAGATATCCTATATCCACTTTCATCATTCTTTCATTTTTTACGTGCTTGAAAAAAACATTCTGTAGGTTTTTAAACGGCTCACAATCGTCTGACTTCCGGCTGTTGTTGTTTCCTTTTAGTTCTATGCCTTTTCCTTTGTTTGTACAATAGCTCTGACATCTCTTGTCATCCACGGTTGGACTAAATTGATATTGGACTATTCCTTCACTGTCGGAACACATACAGCCCTCAGTTTCCTCGTTTAACCAGCAAGCCACCGCATTGCAGCTCCCTAACTTTCTCCCTAACAAATATCAAGTTGAACTGAATCATATTTTGATCACTGTCTCCGAAGGGCTCATTGCCCTTAAGTTCCCAAATCGCCATAACACCCAGTTCAGTATTGCTGATCTCTCAGTAGGCAAAACTACAAACTACTCTGAGAAAGCCAGCTGGAATGCTTTCAACAGACGCACTCCCTTGAGATGCATTACCAACCTCACTTTCCCAGTCGACCTAAATGTTAAAATTCCCCATGTCTATCATAGCGTTATCGTTCTGACACGCATTTTCAATTTCCTATTGTAATCGGTGCCCCTTATCTCAGCTACTGTTGGGATGCACTGTACATAACGGCCAATACGGTGCATTTACCCTTGCAGTTTCTAAACGCAAACCACAAGGATTCAATTCCGACTCTATATCATACCTTTGCTTTTTCACATCAGTCTTGTCCTGAGTCCCTTCATTCCGGTACCCAGACCGATGCCAAAATCGTTTAAACTCTACCCAACAGTTGCAACTAACGCTCTGCGAGAATATTGGTCCCGCTCCGGTTCAGGTGCAACTCATCTCTTGTGCAGAAGTCATAATTCCACCAGAAGAAACCCGAATGATGCCAGACCTTGAACATCTGTCCCATGTATCAGCTTCTCAGCCACGCATTTATCTGTCAAGTCAGCCTGTTTCTACTCTCATTAGTAGAGGTAGCAATCTAAAAATTCTCATACTGGATGTCCTGCTCTTGGACATCTGCCCTGCTCTCTGAATTCGCTGTTCAGGACCTCATTGTTTTTATTCCTATGCCATTGGTACCGATATGTATCAAACCAGCTGTCTGCTCTCCGTCCCTCCCTGAAATGCTCTGGATATGATTGGAGATATCCCTGACCCCGGAACCTGGAAGGAAGCATACCATCGGGCTATCCGTTCACACTCACTGATTCCCATGTCTGGTCCACTGACGATAGTTTAACAACCACATATGAACGTGGCCCCGGACGGTGCCTCCATCTGCACACAGGAAGTTGAGACTGAATGCTTTGCGCAGACCTGTTTCACTTGGAGTCTCTTGGCATCAAAGTGAAGAGAATAAATAGCACAAAAGAGAAAAATAAATAATTTAACTCGTCAAGGTTTATGTGTTTTGAGCGACACTAAATGAAAAGCGGAATCAAAACAACCGATAAAAAGACATTATTTGCTGTCCAGTGTTGAATTTCAGTTTCACGCTGATGTGAGGTTGACGACTATTGCAACCGTGACTGTCAGATCAAACTTAACTCAGCACAAAGCTGCAATCGTTAACCCGATCCTCACCTTCCGAATGTCATATTCATCGGCCTGCTGTATGGTATCTCTCATCTGAATAATTCAGCTGGAACAATGTTTCTGTGTTTTAATTTTATATGTCATCAAACCCATATTGCCTTAACTACAATTTAAAGCTGTAGATTTCCGATTTGGAAAAAGGATCATATCATGGCAAACAATTAGCGTTCTTTGCACCAACGGCGTCCGTTTCTCATGCAAGATAGCGTCCATACAATCACCTCTGTGCCTCTACCGTGGATATGTTTATTTTTCGGGTAATAAACGAGTTATATAATGAGACGTTTTATATAGTCAAACTGCGGTTGATCTCATATACGGTCGCAACACCCTTTGTTTCCTATGAACCCAGACCGAATGTTTACGAGAACAGAAGCCGTCCTGAAGATAAAACATCCGGAGCTCGGTTCGAAGCCGAGCAGTAGCTCCTGCGCCTGGTAACCCGATTCAAAGCGAAGGTTGATTGATTCTTGATTAGTAAGGACGTTAAAGTATACAGGGAGAAGAAATGAGATTGGGAATGTGAGGGGTAATAAATCAGCCAAGATTAATGCGAATCAATGGGCCTAATTCGGCTCCTGTGACCGGTGGTCTAAACGCTGGCGACCAACTGAGTCCTAGTTTTAACTAATGCCATTACAGTTTTCCCGAATTCCATCACTCCGCCACCCGCCCATCTGTTGTTTTTCATTGAGTATTAATCGAGGAATATGTTGAAAAAAATAATCAAGCAGAAGCATCTTCTCACTCCGGAGTTCATAGTGTTAAGTACGCAGCGCCGATCGACGCGCCATTGCAACGTAATTAATGTCAACAGACACGGGGCTAACAAAGGCGAGGAGTCGTAGCAATTTCTTACAACAAACCAGCGATCATTCCGTTACCCGGAACAGGTTCTGAATTGGGGGATGTGGTGCCCGAGGCATCAAATGATGAAGTTGTATTGCGGTCAATGACTGTCAAATGGAACTGATACTGAGAGAGGATGTGTTCATTTACCGACCGACCAAGTAGCGGGACAGCGTAGTCCGAGCCAGGAGGCTCCGTAGAAGGTTGGGTGCAGAGCAAAATATAACATTTAGTGATATTGCTCGGATAGCTCGGTCGGTAAACATTTACATGGATTTGTTCAAAAGGTTTCAGACATTATTGATGGGATAAGGAAGAGAAAATACATGAACAGGAATCTCTTATTTACTTCGGCACATCCGAATTTCTCGAGACTCGACGTGTGGCCAAGTCACGCTCATCGGCCCGAGGCATCCCGGCCTCTTACTTGGTTGTGTCGAGCAGTCCATGTTTGATGCCTTTCCGATCATACTCCAGACTCACTGTTCTAAGCCGGTAATTGGAGTATGTGTCGGGATCAGTGAACCCCTTTGTTTAATGTAACATATGTTTGTCCGATACGTGGGTGTACACTGAGGTGCTCTGACTGTTGGACTCCCATGTAACATTCCCGAGGACTGTTAAATTCCTGGCTGCCCAACTTCTACCGTCCATGCAAGGAAATTGTATCCCAACTCACCTCAAACCTGGCTTACGGTGCGAATTAAATTAAGATTCATCCTTGGAGTATTGTGTGCAGTTTTGCTCACCGAATTACTGGAAGGATATTAATAAGGCTGAAAGAATGAAGAGAAGTTTTACAAGGATGCTGCCGGGACTTGTGAAGCTGAGTTACAGAGATGGGTTGAATATTTTAGGACTTTATTCCCTAGAGCGTAGAAGAATGAGTGTAGACTTGATAGAGATATATAAAATTATGATGGGTATAGATAGAGTGAATGTAAGCAGGCTTTTTCTACTGAGGCTAGGGGAGAAAAAAACAGAGGGCATGTGTTAAGGGTTAAGGGGAAAAAGTTTAAAGAAAACATTAGGGGTGGCTTCTTCATACAGAGAGTGGTGGGAGTGTGGAATGAGTTCAGGAACACACAAACCTTCCCACCGAAATAATGTGACGACACTCGAATAAGATTATGCCAATAAAGTATCTTTAAAATATTTGGAGAACTGCAGAAAGAATTATGTTTACGAAGATCATAGAGATGATATAGAATCCCAGATTTATTGTAACTGGTTGAGAATCTCTTCTTTGATCTGCATTTAGCACGCATATCCCACAGTGAATATTTACTGATGCTTCGAATTTAACGAGGCTTTTGCCCATTATCTATCAAAGGATGCACTGGCATTGGAGTCTGTTGGAGTGACGTTAAATGACGAGTTGGGGATGGGACGTTGATGGCTTCATTGCACCCTGTCGAATGATAGAAGCCTCAGACTGCGGGGGCGTGTAAAGCCTATTTACACAATTGTGTGATTCCAGGTCTAAGGATAGATTCCGAAAAGAAGGGCCTTCCTTCAGAACAAAGGGGAACAGGGATATCTTTAGCTAGACGGTGATGAATTTGTGAACTTTACGGTCACGGGCAGCTGTTGACGGCAGGTCATAGTGTATACTTAAAACGGAGGCTGACGTTTTCATGATTAGTGAGGATTTGGAAGGTTATTACAATTAAGCAGGTAGGAGAATGCGGTTGAGAGGGATAATAGATCGGCGATAATAGAAGGGCAGAGCATACTCGATGGGTAAAATGCCCTTTCTATGAACTCTATATTGTATGCTCATCTGTGCAGATGTTGTTCTGTAATGGTGACAATCTGCTTTATTCAAAGAGATAAATTCAATGCCGACAATAAAACAGCCGTTACCTGATTCATGGTTTACTGCACCTTGGCTTCAGGCATATGAAGTCACAGTTCATTGTATTTCGGAACCAAAGCTGGGGACTTCAATTTAATGATAAAGAATCGGATAGAGTAACATAACCAATATGGCTAACACGAGAGGGCACAGTTTAAATGTGCTTACAGTGAAGTACAGAGGAGATGTCAAGGGTGAGTTTTTTTTTACGCAGAGAGTGCTGTGTGCCTGGAATGGGCAGCCGGCGACGGTGGTGAAGGCGGATACGATAGAGTCTGTTGAGACACTAGACTGGACTGCCAACACAGATGCCTTGTGCAGGAAGGCACAGAGTCGACTGTACTTCCTAAGAAGGTTGGCGTCATTCAATGTCTGTAGTGAGATGCTGAACATGTTCTATAGGTCAGTTGTGGAGAGCGCCCTCTTCTTTGTGGTGGCGTGTTGGGGAGGAAGCATTAAGAAGAGGGACGTCTCACGTCTTAATAAGCTGGTAAGGAAGGCGGGCTCTGTCGTTGGCAAAGTACTCGAGAGTTTAACATCGGTAGCTGAGCGAAGGGCGCTGAGTAGGCTACGGTCAATTATGGATAACTCTGAACATCCTCTACATAGCACCATCCAGAGACAGAGAAGCAGTTTCAGCGACAGGTTACTATCGATGCAATGCTCCTCAGACAGGATGAAGAGGTCAATACTCCCCAATGCCATTAGGCTTTACAATTCTACCGCCAGGACTTAAGAACTTTTTAAAAGCTATTATTAATGCTTTTTGAGATAGTGATTTAGATGCATATCATATCTTTTACTGAGTTAAGTATTGTATGTAATTAGTTTTGCTACAACAAGTGTATGGGACATTGGAAAAAAAGTTGAATTTCCCCATGGGGATGAATAAAGTATCTATCTATCTATCTATCTATCTATCTATCTATCTATCTATCTATCTATCTATCTATCTATCTATCTATCTATCTACCGGATATTTACAGGAAGCTTGGAAAAATAGAGGGTGATTTTGAAAGTGAGTACATGCTAGGCACAGCATTGTGGGCCGAACAACCTGTTGTGTGCTATAGGCTTTCTATGTTTAGGAGTTCCAGACAACTGACGTGGAAGAGTACCTAATGAAGTGGCCATTGAGTGTCTATTGCATTGTGAAAGAACTAGACCAATCAATATAAGTTATACAGGAGAGTCATTATTTTGCTCCAGGAATGAAGGACAGGAAGTACAGATTATGTACCGAGCACAACAGACATTTTAAGGAATGACTATTCTAATCTTGCTTCCACGACTGCTGACGAGTCATTTTTGGAAATATCATACAATTCAACACATTTATCTGTGCACTAAGCACTTCCTCACCATCTTAACAAGCAAATGAATAGGGCTGAGCGCGGTAATCTTTATCTGCTCCCTGAATTTGGTTTGGGTCACACTATATATGAATGTGTTTGTGCAGCAGCTGAAAAGCTGAATCACAGTCCCAGCTAGCTGCGTCATCCACAGTCGGATAGACGTTTCCAGGTCCGTGTAGAGGCTGCGCATGAAAATGAAGACCGGGGTGGTTGTCGCCCAGCACAGAAGGAAACTTGCCGACAAGGTGAAGAGCAGTATAATGGACTGTCTCCTGCTCCTCATTTCCGGGTCCTGCTGATTCTCGCTTTTTCTCTGTCCCCTGAGCCCCTTACGGACTCGGCCGGACGCCAGGATCTGTCTGATGGTCAGAATGTTGAGGAACAAAATGAGGAAGAACGGAAACAGCGGATTCAAAAGACGGTCTAACCAGTAAAACCACTCAAACTCCGGATTCATGTGAAGAGCCGATTTCTGAATGCATTGATTCCGATAAATCCTGGCATTTTCCTTGTGCAGGAAGTAATAAGGGACGTTCTTTAAACAGAACGCAACGCATACTGTGCCAATAATCCGACCTGCAATTCTTGGCGTACAGTACTTGTTCTGAATCTTAGACCAGCAAATGGCCACAAAGCGATCGAAAGTGAACGCTACAGTCAGCCACACGGAACAATCGAAAGACACGTAACACAAGACGTAGTGGACTAAACAGAACGGAACTGATGGCCGAAGCCAGTATACTTGGTAAATTTCAACTATCTGGTAGAACGCGACTTCGATGATCACCATCAACAGATCGGCCACGGCCATCGCCACCAGATACCGAGTGATACCTTTGGAGAGACCACACTTTCCTCGGCTGAGTATCACGATCGCCGCCAGGTTAACTGTCGAAAAGAGAAGTAGAATTACAACTGTAACATCCAATTTAACTGCGTTTCCAAAGGTACTTCTTGCACTACAGTACCTCTTGATTAACTCGTGACTAGAGCCATGGAATGTAAGGAAATGCACATCGGTTGTCCCCGTACCAGTTAGCGATAAATCATGGAAGTGTGTGTGAAGACAATGATATTAGACGCTAATTTAAAACCGAAAGAAGTTCCAAACCAGGCAGATGCTGGAAATACAGGTTAATACCGGCAAAATGCATGTCTGGCAGCACCTACGGCGAGGGGGCAATAACAAATCGGCGGTTTTGGACGTGGAACTCTATCAACCTTCACTCCTTCCTTATGCAGTACTCCATAAACACGAACAAGTTTGAACCTGAACTGGTTCTGCAGTTTGGGAACATCTCAAGGTTGAAAATAAATGAAACAAATTCCTGTGTAATGTTTCAACTTGAAGTTCTCACCGACTCCTACCTTGGTGAATTGGTCGGATTCCATGGCGTAAAAACTGGTCTCTGATCCCCTGGCATGAACATAAAGATCACCAATTGTGAGATAGATCATGCAGGAAGCAGTTCCAAAAATGCCAAGCAACAACGAGAGAGAGAGAGAGAGAGAGATGTTTAATATTATTCCGTGAATCTCAAAAGCGTAGAACCTTCATGGAATGACTTAAAATAATTTTCATAAGATTCCGTCACGGCACACACGCGATACTGGAAAGAGGCAGCTACTCTGAGAACGGAGAGAGAGTTGACGTTTTTAGCCCAGACCCGTCATCATTGCTTCTCGGCTCACACGCCCCTGTAATAGCTTCGACCCCCATCTATTCGGGTACTAATGACCTGACTAATGATCAGGGATAATCAAACTGGGGTCGACCGACTTCTGGGTTAATGGTTGGGATGTTCTCCATAAAGAAAAATGGTTGCCCTGCCACAGTTGCTGTCTGACCTGCGGTGTTACTCAGTCAGTTTTTCATGTGTTGTTCCGAACCTACAGGCGTTTGCAGAATCTCTTATGTTAAATGTTGAAACGAACATAAATGTCCACGGTAATAGTCACTCTGATCGCGAATGTTTAATCCTGAAAAGACGTTGCGGTAAATCAATTTAACTGCGACCTGACAACGTTCGCATTCAGCCGATTGTTAAAATGATTTAATGCTATTTATTGCAAAAGTCCAAAAATTACAGTACATTTTCCACGCAAGACGAGGAAGTACCATCTATTGATGGATTAAATTGAAGGACCAATGTCGAGCGAGATGCAAAAATAGTAACTCGCAATCTGATCACCGGTAACAGCTTGAAACCGCTAAGCAGTGAAGTCTTACCAGGGACTCCGATGACTGCAATGACAGAGTAGCATATTTTCATTGCTGTATCCATGGGATACTGGTCTTCGGCGGTTGGACAACTTATCACTATATAGTGGTGCAGGAGATATCTGGCTGTACATCCGCAAACTGTTCACAATACTTCTAAACGATTTATGCAGACGCACAGAAGAAACAATACACATTGAAACGTCTGTGAGGAATTCCACCGAAATAAATCCTGCTGCATTTATTTGAAAGATTTCTCCGTTTTCAGTACGCCCTGATAGTTCATACTGAAGTGAAACATAGAGATTGAAAGGTACATATTTTATAACACATTCCTTTAGCTGATGATGAAACCAATTTGCACAACATCTGGTGTAATGATCGTTACATCACTATCAATTCGACATTCTTTGTTTTTCACACTTGGATCCCCAGTGGAGAAACAAATTTCTCTCTACCAGAAACGCCGGTTCGGTCCATTTGCTTCAGAATTTAGGGCTCGTTTCCTGTAGAAGTTTTGCCAAGCCTATTCTTTCATCATGTGAAATTATTCGTCTGAACAATGCTAGTTCAATTCTGACATTGTTACAATATCTGCCCAGCTCCAGGGTATCTCAATCCGACAAACACGTTCCAATTGTTTTGATTTTCATGGAATGCCACGTAAATGTGGTCCTCCGTCTGTCATTCTGACACAACTGCCCCTTGTGAAGTACGTGGGGCGCTGATGTCACCACTAAAACGGGTCACCGGGACCACAGAAACATTCGGTCATTGAATACTACAGCTCAGAGACAGACCGTTCGGAACATCAAGTCCCCGCGAGACTATTATGTTGTCTCGTCTCATCCTCCCACAATCACATAGTAGCCTCCAAGCCCCACTTATCCATAAGTCTATCCAGCTTTCTCTTACGTTTTCAAATCGAACCTGAATGGAGTACCTCTTGCTCTCAGCTGGTTGCTGACTTTTAACACCCTCTGTGTGAATATCTTCCACATGTTCCATTTTAATATATTACCCTTCACACTTAACACATGGCCACTCCTTCTACGCTCACTCAACATCAGTGGAAAGTGATTGCTTCCATTGAACCCACCTGTGCCCTTCGTAATTCTGAATGAATTTTCCCCTCTTTGGGAATAAGGTCCTACCCTGTCCAGCACTTGCCTACAAAAGCAAGTTATCAAGTCTCGGATTCATCCTTGGACTCTTTCTATGCACACTTTCAGTTCTATTGACATCCCTCCTGGGCAACGGGAGCAGAACTGCACCAATACCTAAATTCAGATCTTAACCACGTCTAGCATATCGGCAGAGCGGGTCTGACTGTTTCGGTTTGGTCGTCGATGAACGTTTCATTCATTATGTTCGCTTCGGGTGCTGTGGGTTCTTCGCGGAGACCGTGCAATAAAATATGCAGAACATGGATTGACATTGATAACTGAGAGAAGGTTATTGACACTCATTTCGAGAGGGCGAGAGGATTGAAGCAAGGATGCAATACTGATGATTTATAAGGCACTGGTCTGACCCCAGACAGAGTATTGGATATTGTGTAACTTGGGACCCTTAACGAAAAAAAACGTATGGTGCGGCAGATGAACCCGTCCAGAGGAGGATCAAGTGAATCACCGGAGGAATAACACGGAGTGAGCAGGTATTGATGGCTCTGAGCCTGTACTCGTTAGAATTTAACGCAGTAAAGTGGGAGGAGTATGATCTGGAATGTTTGATCCTTGACACGTGGGGTCTGACCAGGGGACACATCCGGAGAATGAGTTTGAGACTAGTGGTAAGCCGGCCATGATGGATTGGGAAACAACCTCGGCAGTCACAAAATGCCTCATTAGGCGCCCTCGGCTAGCGTTCTTTTCCAGCAGAGAGAAACCGATGTTGTCCAATGTGCGAACGAAGTCGGGTTTCAGTCTTCACAGGAAACAGGTGGCGGGTGTGTGGCTGTGGCTGTTGGAGGATGGTATGAAGATCGTTGGACAAATATTAAATTTAAAAGTCTAACGTTGTATTTAAACTGCAGAACCTCGGTTCTCTCTGCTACAGGAGTTTGAAGATGCGAGGGTCTGCCACAACTTACCGATTCACCATTGTCACGATGAGGGTGGAATATGACCGTGGGGCAGAGACAACCGACAGATCTGCCGTGATCACAGTCAGTGGAACAAGCCTGAGGGGCGACGACGACCATAACGTACCAGCCGTACTCGGAGGGAGGGGAGACCAGGCAGAGCGGTGGAGATCAAGGGCAGGGCAGCCATGATCACTGTGAAGAGCGGAGGTGAACAGAGGAGCAAATGTCTTTCTCCAGCTGAAATTATAAAAAAAAACACGAACACTCATGATGCATTTAAGGTTCAGATTGTTTCGATCATTCGCCAACAAGAGGCAATCTATAAATATGTAAAGTAATTGTATGATCAGACCAGATTAGATCCAACTTTATTGTCATTGTACCGATTACAGATACAAAGCCAATGAAATCCAGTTAACATCTGACCAGAAATGCATAGAATAGTGTTATTTACAAAATAACGGCGAATAAAAAGTGCTACAGCACACAAATATGAAAGCACTGAGACAGTACAATATTATTTACAATATCGCTCAGCGCTGTGATGTGAGGTTCAGCAGTTTCACAGCCTCAAGGATGAAGCTCTTCCTGTGCCTGCTGGTGAGGGAGCGGAGGCTCCTGTAGCGCCTACCGGATGGGAGGGGAGTACAAAGTCCATGGTTAGGGTGAGGTACAGCCTCGATAATGCTTTTCGCCCTCCCCAGGCAGTGTTTATGGTAGATGTTCATAATGGTGGGCAATTGGCTGCCCATAATCCGCTGGGCAGGTTTCACCACCTGTTGGAGTGCTTTACGGTCCGATTTGGCACAATTGTCATACAACACTAAGATGCAATTGGTGACTATGCTCTAAATGTTACAGCTGTAAAGGTCCGTCGGTATCCTGGGACAGAGGTGAGCTTTCTTGATGGTCCGCAGGATGTAAAGGCGCTGTAACAACTATTCGATCAGGATGGAGGAGTTCAGGGACCAGGTGAGATCCTCGGAAATCTGGACACCAAGAAATCTGAACCTTGGTACACGCTTCACCACAGCTCCGTTGATGTTTATGGGGATGTGCGTGTGGCTCCCAGCATACCTGATGTCCACAATGATCTCTTTGGTCTGCTGTGTGTTATGGGCCAGGTTGCGGTCGGCACACCACGCGGCCAGGTGCTGGACCTCGTCCCTTTAGGCCGTCTCATCATCCCCTCTGATCAGGCCAACCACCAGGACAATCATGCAGAAAACATCGTCGTCGTAATTTATTTACTGGTTAATAGGATATTATATTTTATTCCATTTGGCGAACACAGAACTGCAGGCGAAGTAATTTCTCATCGTTCTGTGGACTTTCACGCAGCTATCCCCAAAAGACAATAGTCCAGGGAGTGTAGACAGTGGTCCAGTCGTAACTAATGTCGTGGGTTTGTGAATAGCTGACACAGCGTTTTCAACATAGAGTATCACACCATGTTACAAACACTCAAGATTTCGATCATCCATGTATCTGGTAACAGTTTTCTTGAATGACCCTAATGTACCGGACTCCACCACCAACCTGGTGGGTCGGACACGCCTACCACCTCATGGCTCCAAAGTGTAGGTTTGTTGTTGAATCTTGGAGAGATGAATATCTAGTACTCAGGAGAAAACTACCTCGGCAAATAAACTCACAGTGAATTCTGTCCACGCTGCCATTCAGTATTGTATTGAACCATTAAATTGGTTCGAAGGTGAACAGTGATTTAAGGAGATAACCGCGACCGGACAGAACAAGATTCAAGTCGTGACTCCTTCCTGGGGCAGATGGAGTTTTCAAGAGGAGCGTAATCATTGTCACCGTGAGGTGAAGTCGCAATTTAGAAGTGGAAATATCTTCCGAATATTTTCTGGATGAGTTTCTGTACAGTTCAATGCAAGCGCTCGGGGGCAGTGTGTGGACGTATGTGCGGATGAAGCCCACGTCCTCTGTTATGAGGGTGTCGTGATTTAACCATTGCTCAGAGTGTGATCAGTATCGTTGGGGAACATGACATTGAGCTTCCTGAGTTCGGCAGAATCGGACTCCGGAGCTTAGCACAAGGTAGCTCAGGAAAATACGCTGGACAAGATTATAGCATTTTAATCAATAAACCGATCACGACGGTATTTTCAGCAGATCAATGTTAGACGAACATTGGAGCAGGAGCAGAAGTGGTCCATTCGGTCCATCAAGACTGATCTGCCACTCAAGTAATCTCTGTCTTAAATACACTTAACCCCCTGGACACCACAGCGGCCTATGGAAACAAATTCCACAAATTCACCACACACTGGCTATCGCATATCTGTGTTAAATGAAAGATACTTTATCCCGAGCTGTAGCCACTTGTCCTAGACTCCTCCAGCATAGGGAACATCCTATCTGCATATACTGTCTGTAGGCCGTTCAGTATTCTAAAGTTTTCAATGAGATCCCTCCTCATCTTTCTGAATTACATCGAGTACAGACAGAGAACCATCAAACATTCGTCATATAACCACAGTTTAATTTCCGGAATCATCGTTCTGAACTCTCTCTTGTCCCTTTCCAATGCCAATACAACTTTTCATAGATGAGTACCCCAAAAATGTTCTCGGCAGTCAATGAGATGCCCCCCTCGTTCCTTCTAAATCTCACCTCCCTGCTCTTCTATTCAAGACCTCTTCAAATAAGTGCAAACGTTGTATTTACCTTTATCCCCACCGACTGTATTTGCAAGGTAACCTTTAGTGTGTTCTACACAAGAAATCCCGAGTTCCCTTTCGTCTCAGAAGCCTGGGCTTTCTCCCCTCAAATTACAACAGTTTTGTCAGGCATGATTTTCTCTGACAACTTCGTTCTTTCTTGTTCTTTATCACTACCTACACCCTAATCAGATCCTTAACAATTATATCCAACATATTCCCACCCCCTGAGTTCAGGCTAACTGGTCTATGTATCTAATTGTACTGCTGCTTTCATCCTTTCTTAAAGAGCGGAGTGACATTTGCAATTTTCCAGTCCTCTGGCACCATGTCACTGATTTTTGAAAGATCATTGCTCACGCCTCCACAATCTCTCGCGCTACGTTTTTCAGAACCCTACGGCGCAGTTCATCTGGTCCGGTTGGCGTATGTACTATTTCATTGTTCAGCTTTTTGTGCAGCTTTTCGTTGTAATAGTAACTGCACTCCCTTCTCCTCCTTCACACACTACATCATCTGCCACACTGCTAGTCTTCTCCGCAGAGAGATGTAAAATACACATTTCCTTCATCTGCCGTTTCCTTGTTCTCCATTGTCATTCCTCTCCTTTATTTTCTAGATATCCTATATCCACTTTCATCATTCTTTCATTTTTTAAATGCTTGAAAAAACCATTCTGTAGGTTTTTAAACGGCTCACAATCGTCTGACTTCCCGCTATTGTTGTTTCCTTTTAGTTCTATGCCTTTTCCTTTGTTTGTACAATAGCTCTGACATCTCTTGTCATCCACGGTTGGACTAAATTGATATTTGACTATTCCTTCACTGTCGGAACTCATACAGCCCTCAGCTTCCTCATTTAACCAGCAAGCCACCGCATTGCAGCTCCCTAAACTTCTCCCTAACAAATATCAAGTTGAACTGAATCATATTTTGATCACTGTCTCCTAAGGGCTCATTGCCCTTAAGTTCTCAAATCGCCATAACATCCATTTCAGTATAGCTGATCTCTCAGTAGGCAAAACTACAAACTACTCTAAGAAAGCCAGCTGGAATGCTTTCAACAGACGCACTCCCTTGAGATGCATTACCAACCTAACTTTCCCAGTCGACCTAAATGTTAAAATTTCCCATGTCTATCATAGCATTACCGTTCTGACACGCATTTTCCATTTCCTGTTGTAATCTGTGCCCCATATCTCAGCTACTGTTGGGAGCACTGTACATAACGGCCAATACGGTCCTTTTGCCCTTGCAGTTTCTAAACGCAAACCACAAGGATTCAATTCCGATTCTATATTATACCTTTGCTTTTTCACATCAGTCTTGTCCTGAGTCCCTTCTTTCCGGTACCCAGACCGATGCCAAAATCGTTTAAACTCTACCCAACATCTGCAAATAACGCTCCGCGAGAATATTGGTCCTGCTCCGGTTCAGGTGCAACTCATCGCTTTTGCAGAAGTCATAATTCCACCAGAAGAAACCCGAATGATGCCAGACCTTGAAAATCTGTCCCATGTATCAGCTTCTCAGCGACGCATTTATCTGTCAAGTCAACCTGTTTCTACTCTCATTAGTACAGGTAGCAATCCAAAAATTCTCATACTGGAGGTCCTGCTCTTGGACATCTGCCCTGCTCTCTGAATTCGCTGTTCAGGACCTCATTGTATTTTTCTTCCTATGCCTGTGCTACCGATATGTACCAAACCAGCTGTCTGCTCTCCGTGCCTCCCTGAAATGCTCCGGATATGATTGGAGATGTCCCTGACCCCGGAACCTGGAAGGCAGCATACCATCCGGATATCCGTTCACACTCACTGATTCCCATGCCTGGTGCCCTGACGATCGTTTAACAACCGCATATGAACGTGGCCCCGGACGGTGCCTCCATCTGTACACAGGAAGTTGAGACTGAATGCTTTGCGCAGACCTGTTTCACTTGGAGGCTCTTGGAATCGAGTCAAGAGAATAAATAGCACAAAAGAGAAAAAGAAAGAATTTGACTCATCAAGGTTTATGCATTTTGAGCGACAGTAAATGAAAAGCGGAATCAAAACAACCGATAAAAAGAAATTATCTGAAATCCAAAGTTGATTTTCAGTTTCACGCTGATGAGACAGTTGACGACTATTGCAACCATGACTGTCAGGGCAAACTTAACTCAGCACAGAGCTGCAATCGTTAACCCGATCCTAACCTTCCGAATGTTATATTCATCGGCCAGCTGTATAATATCTCCCATCTGTAATAATTCAGCTGGAACATTGTTTCCGGTTTTAATTTTAAATGTCATCAAACCTATATTGCCTTAACTACAATTTAAAGCTGTACATTTTCGATTTGGAAAAAGGTTCATATCATGGCAAACAATTAGCGTTCTTTGCACCAACGGCGTCATTTTCTCATGCAGGATAGCGTCCATACATTCACCTCTGTACCTCTACCGTGGATATCTTTATTTTTCGGGTAATAAACGAGTTATATAATGAGACGTTTTATATAGTCAAACTGCGGTTGATCACATATACGGTCGCAACTCCTTTTGTTTCCTATGAACCCAGACCGAATGTTTACGAGAACAGATGCCGTCCTGAAGATAGAACATCCGGAGCTCGGTTCGAAGCCGAGCAGTAGCTCCTGCGCCTGGTAACCCGATTCAAAGCGAAGGTTGATTGATTCTTGATTAGTAAGGACGTTAAAGTATACAGGGAGAAGAAATGAGACTGGGAATGTGAGGGGTAATAAATTAACCAAGATTAATGGGAATCAATGGCCCTAATACGGCTCTTGTGACCCCGGGTCTGAACGCTGGCGGCCAACTGAGTCCTGTTTTTAGCCAATGAAATTACAGTTTTCCCGCATTCCATCACTCCGCCACCCACCGCTCTACTGTTTTCAATTGAGAAATAAAGAAGGAATATGTTAAAAAATGTAATCAAACAGAAGCACCTTCTCACTCCGGAGTTCATAGTGTTAGGAACGCAGCGCCGATCAACGCGCCAGCGCAACGTAATTAATGTCAGCAGACACGGGGCTAACAAAGGCGAGGCGTCGTAGCAATTTGTTACAACAAACCAGCGATCATTCCGTGAGCCGGAACAGGTTCTGAATTAGGGAATTAGGTGCCCGAGGCATCAAATGATGAAGTTGTATTGCGGTCACTGACTGTCAAATGAACTGATACTGAGAGAGGATGTGTTCATTTACCGACTGACCAAGTAACGGGTCAGCGGAGTCCGAGCCAGGAGGCTCCGTAGAAGGTTGGGTACAGAGCAAAATATAACTTTCAGTGATATTGCTCGGATAATACACAGTCGGTTAACAACTACATGGATTTGTTCAAAAGGTTTCAGACATTATTGTTAGGATAAGGAAGAGAAAATACATGAACAGGAATGTCTTATATACTTCGGCTCATCCCACTTTCACCAGAATCGACGTGTGGCCAAGGCGCGCGCATCAGCGCGAGGCATCCCGGCCTCTTTCGTGGTTGTGTCGAGCAGTCCACGATCATAATCCCGAACTCACATTTCTAAGCCGATAATTGGCGTATGTGTCTTTGTGCGTTACCGGATGGGATCAGTGAACCCCTTTGTTTAATGTAACATGTGTTTGTCCGATACGTCGGTGCATACCGAGTTGGGCTGACTCTCGGACTTCCATGCAACATCCCCAAGGACTGTTCAATTCCTCGGTGTCCAACTTCATCTACCGCCCATGCAAGGAAATTGTATGCCAACTCACCCGAACCCTGGCCTACGGAGGGAATTAAATTAATATTCATCCTTGGAGTATTGTGTACAGGTTTGGTCACCGAATTAGAGGAAGGATATTAATAAGGTTGAAAGAGTGCAGTGAAGGTTTACAAGGATGTTGCCGGGACTTGAGAAACTTCGTTTTAGGGAAGGGTTCAATAGGTTAGGACTTTACTCCCTGGAGCATTGAAGAATGTGGGGAGACTTGATAGAGATATATAAAAATATGATGGGTATAGATAGAGTGAATGCAAGCAGGATTTTTCCACTGAGGCTAGGGAAGAAAAAGAAAACAGAGGACATATGTTAAGGGTGAAGGGGGAAAGCTTAAGGGGAGCATTAGGGGTGGCCTCTTCACACAGAGAGTGGTGGGAGTGAGGAATGAGTTCAGGAACACACAAACCTGGCCACCGAAAGAATGTGACAACACTCGAAGAAGATTATACCCGCAAAGTTTCTTTAAATACTTTGGAGAACTGCAGAAAGAATTATGTTTTCGAAGATCTTTGAGGTGACATAGAATGCCATTTTTTTAATAATTGGTTAAGAATCTTTTCTTTGATCTGCATTTAGCACGCATTTACCACAGTGAATGTTTACTGATGCTTCGAAATTGGCGAGCAGCTTTTGCCCATTATCTATCAAAGGATGCACTGGCATTGGAGTATGTTGAAGTGACTTTAAATGACGAGTTCGGGATGGGGCGTTGATGGTTTCGTTACACCCTGTCCAATGGTAGAAGTCTCAGACTCCGGGGTCATGTAGAACCCATTTACAGAATTGTGTGATTCAACGTCCAAAGACATAGACTCTGAAAAGAAGGGCCTTCCTTCAGAACAAAGAGGAAGTGGAACAAAGTGGCCTCTGAGAGCATATTGCATCATGAAAAAAGTTAATCAATCAATATACGTTGTACTGGAGAGTCATTATTTTGCTCCAGAAATGAAGGACAGGAAGTACAGATTATGTACCGAGCACAACAAACATATTAAGGAATGCCAATTATAAACTTGCTTCCACGACAGCTGACGAGTCATTTTGGAAACATCATTTTATTCAACACAATTATCTGTGCACTAAGCACTGCCTCACCATCTTAACAAGCAAATGAATAGGGCTGAGCGCGGCAATCTTTAGCTGCTCCCTGAATTTGTTCTGGGTCACACTGTATATGAAGGTGTTTGTGCAGCAGCTGAAAAGCTGAATCATTGTCCCCGCTAGCTGCGTCTTCCACAGTCGGATGGACGTTTCCAGGTCCGTGTAGAGGCACCGCATGAAAATGAAGACCAGGGTGGTTGTCGCCCAGCACAGGAGGAAACTCGCCGACAAGGTAAAGTGCAGAACGATGGACTGTCTCCGGCTCCTCATTTCCGGGTCCTGGTCCTTCTCGCTTGTTTTCTGTCCCCTAAGACCCCTACGGACTCGGCTGGACGCCAGGATCTGTCTGATTGTCAGAACGTTGAGGGACAAAATGAGGAAGAACGGGAGCAGCGGATTCAAAAGACGGTCTAACCAGTAAAACCACTCAAACTCCGGAACCGTGTGAAGAGCCGATTTCTGATCGCATTGATTCGAATAAATATCTGCACGTTCCTTGTGCAGGAAGTAATAAGGGAAGTTCTTTAAACAGAACAAAACGCATATTGTGCCAATAATCCGTACCGCAATTCTAGGCGTACAGTATTTGTTCTGAATCTTTGACCAGCAAATGGCCACACAGCGATCGAAAGTGAACGCTACAGTCAGCCACACG
The DNA here is from genome assembly GCF_048418815.1 of Hemitrygon akajei. Classification (NCBI taxonomy): domain Eukaryota; kingdom Metazoa; phylum Chordata; class Chondrichthyes; order Myliobatiformes; family Dasyatidae; genus Hemitrygon; species Hemitrygon akajei. The sequence goes on from NW_027331941.1 coordinate 1,666,722, forward strand.
GAGCAATCTAAAGACACGTAACACACGACGTAGTGGACTAAACAGAACGGAAGTGATGGATGAAACCAGTAAGCTTGGTACGTTTCAACAATCTGGTAGAACGCGACTTCGATGATAACCACCATTAGATCGGCCACAGCCATCGCCACCAGATACCGAGTGATACCTTTGGAGAGACCACACTTTCCTCGGCTGAGTATCACGATCGCCGCTAGGTTAACTGTCGAAAAGAAAAGTAGAATTACGACAACAGCAACATCCAATCAAACTGCGTTTCTAAATGTAATTCCTGCATTATAGTACTCCTTGATTAACACATGACTAGGTAAGGAAATGCACATCGGTTGTCCTCGTACCTGTTAGCAAGAAATCATGGACGTGTGGGTGAAGAAAAAGATATTTGTCGCTTATTTAAAACCGGAAGGAGTTCCAGACCAGGCGATACTGCAGATTCTAGAAATCCAGACTAATACAGACAAAATGCATGTCTGGCAGCACCTACGGGGAGGGGTCAAAGAACAATTGGACGGTTTTGGACGAGCAAATCTATCAAACTTCCCCTCATTCCTTATGCAGGACTCCACAAACACGAACAAGTTTGAGTCTGAACTGGTCCTGCAGTTTAGGAACATCTCAGGATCGAAAATAAATGAAAATAAAATAATTCTGTGCAATGCTTCAACTTGAAGTTCCCTCCACACCCTCCCTCGGTTATTTGGTTGTGTTCCATAGTGTAAACACTGGTCTGTGATCCCCTTGCATGAACGTAAATATCACCAATTGTGACAGAGATCATGTAGGAAGCAGTTCCAAAAATGGCAAGCAACAATGAGAGAGACAGAGATGTTTAATATTATTCCGTGAATCTCAAACGCGTAGAACCATCATGGAATTACTTAAAATAATTATCATAAGATTCTGTCACGGCACACACGCGATACTGGAAAGAGGTTAACAGGGGCAAAATACAGAACGAACTCGGATAGGCAGCTTCTCTGAAAACGGAGAGAGAGTTGACGTTTTCAGCCCACACCCGTCATCATTGCTTCTCGGCTCACACTCTCCTGTTATAGCTTCGACCCCCATCCATTCTGGTACTAATGACCTGTCCCCGCACGAAACACCGACTGTTCACTTCTCTCCATAGATCAGGGATTCTCAAACTTGGATTGCCCGGCTTCTGGGTTAATGGTAGGGGTGTTCTCCATAAATAAAAGTGGTCACCCTGCCACAGATGCTGTCTGACCTTCGGTGTTACTCAGTCAGTTTTTTATGTGTGATTCCGACATACAGGCGTTTGCAGAATCTCTTATGTTAAAAGGGGAAACGAACATAAATGTGCATGGCATCAGTCACACTGTTCGCGAATGTTTAATCCTGAAAAGACGTTGCGGTAAATCAATTTAACTGCGACCTGATAATATTCGCCTTCAGCGGGTTGATAAAATGATTTAATGCTATTTATTGCAAAGTCCAAAAATTACAGTACATTTTACACCGGAGACGGGGAAGTACCATCTATTGATGGATTAAATTGAAGGACCAATGTCGAGCGAGATGCAGAAATAGTAGCTCACAATCTGATCACCGGTAACAGCTTGAAACCGCTAAGCAGTGAAGTCTTACCAGGGATTCCGATGACTACAATGGCAGGGTAGCATATTTTCATTGCTGTGTCCAAGGGATACATGTCTTCGACCGCTGGAAATCTTAGCACTATATAGAGGTGCAGGAGATATCCGGCTGTAATTCCGCCAACTATTCACAATAATTCGAAACGATTTAGGTAGACGCACACCAGAAATAATACACAATGTAACGCATGTGAGGAATATCAGCGAAATTAAACGTGCTGCCTTTAATTGAAAGACTGTTAAGCTTTCAGTGCGCCTTCATAATTCTTTGACAAATAAAACAAAGCGATTGAAAGGTTCATCTTTTATAACTCATTCGGTTAGCCGATGATGAAAGCAACTTGCACAACATCTTGTGTAATGATCGTTACATCACTATCAATTCAACATTCTTTGCTATTGATACCCAGTGGAGAAGCAAAATACTCTCCGCCAGAAACGCTGCATTGATAGTAATGATGCCGGTTCGGTTTCATTGCTTCAGAACTTAGAACTTCTTGCAGAAGTCTTGACAAACTTATTCTGTCATCACTTCAAAATAAATGTCTGAGCAGTGCTAGTTCAATTCTCACATTGTTACTATCTTCGCCCGAGCTCCAGGTGTCTCAATCCGACAAACACATTCCAGCTGATTTGATTTTCAGTGCAATGCCACGTTAATGTGGTCCTCCGTCTGTCATTCTGACACAACTGCCCCTTGTGAAGTGCGTGGGGCGCTGATGCCACCACTAAAACGTGTCACCGAGACCGTAGAAACATACGGTCATTGAATACTACAGCTCAGAGACAGACCGTCCGGAACATCAAGGCCGTAGGAACCTATTATGTTGGCTCGGCCCATCCTCCCATAATCACAGAATAGCCTCCAAGCCCCACGTATCCATGAGTCAATCCAAGTTTCTCTTACGTTTTGAAATCGAGCCTGAAAGGAGCACCTCTACTCACAGCTGGTTGCTAAATTTTAACACCCTATGTGTGAATATTTCCCCATGTTCCATTTTAATACACCACCCTTCACACTTAATACGTGGCCGCTCGTTCTATGCTCACTCAACGTCAGTGGAAAATGACTGCTTCCATTTAGCCCACCTGTGCACTTCATAATTCTGAATCAAATCTCCCCTCTTTGGGAATAAGGTCCTACCCTGTCCAGCACTTGTCTATAAAGCAAGTTATCAAGTCTCGGATTCATCCTTGGAATCTTTCTATACACACTTTCGATTCTATTGAAATCCTTCCTGGGCAACGGGAGCAGAACTGTACCAATACCTAAATATAGATCTTAACAACGTCCAACCTATCGGCAGAGCGGGTCTGACTGTTTCGTGTTTGTCGTCGATGAAAGGCTCATTCATTATGTTAGCTTCCGGTGCTGTGGGTTCTTCGCGGAGACCGTGCAGAACATGGATTGACATTGATAACAGAGAGAAGGTTATTGACAGTCATTTCGAGAGGGCGAGAGGATTAAAGCAAGGATACAATTCTGCGGATTTGTAAGGCACTGGTGTGAGCCCAGACAGATTATTGGATATTGTGTAACTTGGGACCCTTAACGAAAAAACGTATGTTGCGGCAGATGAACCCGTCCACAGGAGGTTCAAGTGAATCATCGAAGGAAAGAAAATGAGTGGACAGGTATTGTTGGCTCTTAGTCTGTACTCGTTAGAACATAAAACAATAAAGTGGGAAAAATATGATCTGGAATGTTTGCTTCCTTTACACGTGGGGTCTGACCAGTGGACAAATCCAGAGAATTAGTTTGAGACCAGTAGTAAGTAGGCCATGATGGACTGGGAGAACAAACTCAGCAATCACAAAATGCCTAATTAGGCTCCCTCAGCTTACGTACTTCTGGCATCAGAGAGAAACGGATGTTGTCCAATGTGCGAACGAAGTAGGGTTTCAGTCTTCACAGGGAACAGGTGGCGGGTATGCCGTTGTGGCTGTTGGAGTATGGGATGGAGACCGTTGGTAAAATGTGAAATTTAAAGGTCTAACGCCGTATGTAAACTGAAGATCGTGTGTAGTTCAGAAAAATGCCGTTTTCCATCATCTGAGCGGAGACGCCAGCAAAGCCTGCAGTGTCCCCGTGTTCACTAACGGTGAACGGCGAAAGCGTGGACAGGATGTATGTGGATATCGAATCGTCACATCATATTAAGTCATCTGTTACTGGCATTGAAAGATATCAGTGTTCACCAACGGTGCAGAGTGTGAAAAGGGCCACGGATATTCTCCTGGTGCATTACTATGCCCGGCAACATTTCGTTAATCAGTTGCAACATGTAAGGAATTTGGTTGCTCACAAATAAGCACGTGGAAATTAAAAACAGGTAACAGAACTGTTCAGTCCAGTTCCGCACGGCCGCAATTGAAAGTGTCTGCAGGTCAGCAATAGTCTGCAGGGAGGACTTGACGAAATAGTTGAACTGTCCAGCGATTCAAACAACAGCTTGAACTAGTTGCGCAAGCGTGGACTCAGCTTCTCGCTCTCATCAGAAGTGGATCTGCGAATCCATCCGTCGATCTATCCATCTTTCTATCGATCCACCTATCCATCTATCTATAAGACCATAGGACCATAAGACATTGGAGCACAATTAGGTCATTCAGTTTATCGTGTCTGCTCCACTATTCCAGCATGGCTGATCACACTCAAGCCCATACCACTGCCTTCTCGCCATGTCCTTTGATGCACTGAATCGATCAAGAAACGGTCAACTTCCCCCCTAACTACATATATGGACTCACGTATCCCCCACACCAATCTGTGGCAAAGTATTCCGCAATTTGCTATTCTGTGGCTAAAAAGAATGTCACACCTTTCCTCTCTGCTGAAGGGACGCCACTCATTTTTCAGTCTGTGCCTTCTAGTTCTTGATACTTCCGCCACAGGAAGCATCCTCTCCACATCCACCCTAACCAGTCCTTCAGCAATCTATAGGTTTCATTAAGATTCCCCCGGAATTAGCACAGGCCCAAAGCTGCCAAACGCTGCTCATATGTTAACCAGTCATTCCAAAGATCATCCTCGTGAACCCCCTCTGGAATCTCACCAATTCCAATACATCTTTTCTCAGAGAGCGTGTCCCAAATCTGTTGAGAATACTCTGGCTGCTATGACCTGGTTATTGTCAAGTAAACACACAACAGTACCTTCTTCCTTTTTAATATTCTATTCCCGTTGAAATAAATGCCAACATTGTATTTGCATTCTTTACCACAGACTCGATCTGTAAATTAAGCTCCTTGGAGTCCTCCCCGACGACTTCTATGGACCACTACAGCTCGTTTAGATAATTGTCTGAAATAAAGTTTCGATTACCAAAACTCATTACGGTAGGTTTCGCAAAACTCCATTCCATCTGTCACTGTTTTTGCTATTCCAATTTGTCTTAACCTGTGTTTTATTCGTCTCACCGAACCTCAGTGGAAATAAAGCCTATCGATACATCCCTTGATTGTGTAAACCTCTAACAAATATCACCTCATTCCCCGATGCACTGGGAAGTAAGGTCGCCACCTACTCCTGCTTTCCCTTTAACTCTGGTGTTCAAGTCCTAAAGATTAGGTTTTACTTTCCAATCAAACTTATGTTGACCACCATGTTAGGACGTGACAACTTTTTAATGGATCCACGACGTTTTTCGTTCCGTGTGATTTTTACAGGACCCTCACTGCTGTGCAGAGTAGCAACAGTACCGAATTTTCTCCATTTGTAGACAATTTTTCTTACTCTGGACTGATCAACACTCAGGCCTTTGGAAATTCCACTTCCTTTTCTAACGTCACATGGTCGTGATTTGATACAAGTATGTTGTACATATACGGATCTTCTGGGGGATAAATAAAAAACAGCAGGATAGTTCAGACAGAGATACTTTATTTGTCCCGAGGGAAATTGGGTTTCGTTACAGTTGCACCAGCCAAGAACAGTGAAGAAGTATAGCAATATAAAAACATAAATAATTAAATATTAATAAGTAAATTATGCCAAGTGAAAATATGTTCAGGACCTGCCTATTGGCTCAGGGTGTCTGACACTCCGAGGGAGGAGTTGTAAAGTTTGATGGCCACGGGCAGGAATTACTTCCTATGACGCTCAGTGTTGCATCTCGGTGGAATGAGTCTCTGGCTGAATGTACTCCTGTGCCTAGCCAGTACATTATGGAGTGGATGGGAGACATTATCCAATATGGCATGCAACCTGGACTGTTCTGTTTTCAGACACCACCGTCAGAGAGTCCAGTTCCTCCCCGACAACATCACAGGCCTTACGAATGAGTTTGTTGATTCTGTTGGTGTCTGCTTACCTCAGCCTGCTGCCCCAGCACACAACGGCGAACATGATAGCACTGGCCACCACAGACTCGTAGAACATCCTCAGCATCGTCCGGCAGATGTTAAAGGACCTCAGGCTCCTCAGGATGTAGAGGCGGCTCTGACCATTCTTGTAGACTGCCTCAGTGTTCTTTGACCAGTCCGGTTTTTGTCAATTCGTATCCCCAGGTATTTGCAATCTTCCGCCAGGTCCGCACTGAACCCTTGGATGGAAACAGCGGTCACATGTGTCTTAGCACTCCTCAGGTCCACCACCAGTTCCTTAGTCTTTTTCACGTTAAGTTGCAGATGATTCTGCTCACACCATGTCACAAAGTTTCCCACCGTAGTCCTGTACTCCGCCTCTTCTCCCTTGCTGATGCATCCAACTATGGCAGAGTCATCAGAAAACTTCTGAAGATGGCAAGACTCTGTGTTGTGGTTGAAGTCCGAGGTGTAAATGGTGAAGAGAAAGGGAGACAGGACAGTCACCTGTGGAGCCCCAGTGCTGCTGACCACTCTGTCTGACACACAGTGTTGCAAGCGCACGTACTGTTGTCTGCCAGTCAGGTAATCAATAATCCATGACACCAGGGAAGCATCCACCAGCATCACTGTCAGCTTCTCACCCAGCAGAGCAGGGCGGGTGGTTTTAAACACACTGTAGAAGTTAAAATCATGACCCTCACAGTGCTCGCCGGCTTGTCCAGGTGGGCGTAGACACGGTTCAGCAGGTAGACAATTGCATCCTCAACTCCTAGTCGGGGCTGGTAGGCGAATTGGAGGGGGTCTAAGTGTGGCCTAACCATAGACCGGAGCTGCTCTAGAACAAGGCTCTCCAGGGTCTTCATGATGTGGGAGGTCGATGCCACCGGTCTGTAGTCATTGGAGCCACTGGGGCGCGGCGTCTTCAGTACAGGAACGAGGCAGGACGTCTTCCACAACAAAGCAACCCTCTGGATACCCAGGCCCAGGTTGAAGACATGGTGAAGTACTCCACATAGCTGGGGGGGTGGGCGCAGGCTTTGAGCATCCTGGGGCTGACACCATCCAGGCCTGCAGCCTTGCTTGGGTGGAGACGTTTCATCTGTCTTCTCACCTGTTCAGCTGTGAAGCCCACCGTGGTGGTTTCAGGTGGCGTAGGCGTGTAGTCACCAAAAATCAGGGTGGGGGCTGTGAGGAGGGTTAGGAGGGGAGAGTGGAGTATGTATTGTTTGGGGGCCGTCAACAGATGAATCATGTGCGGGGTGGGCTGGGGCCACAGTGTCAAATCTGTTGACGAACAGCTTAAGTTCAGTAAGCCAACACTATATTTTTTATAGGGCAATGCATCTTTATAACCCCCAAGGTCAATATAAACTCGTTAACTGGAACACATCATTACAATTAGCTTTTGTAGCAGTCATTAGCCAGAAGTTCGCATACCTCCTTTTTAAACCGCGACTGTGTTCTTCGAATGGAGTGCGCATAATGGGCGTGGAGAAGTATAGTTGTTTGTCTGCTGTTACTTTAGTCAGAGTGTGCTTGTCTATTATTTAGGCTCTTAAGATGATAAATTCACATTTTATAAGTAATCGTTGCAGGAAGCCAGGAAGTTGCAAAGGGTTCAAAACATTTCCCTTCAACTGTATATTTCACCATCTACTATCTGAGCTGTATTGACCTGCAGGCATTTAAAGGAATACGATCTGTGTAAAACCTAATCTGTCTAACTATCGATGTGAAATAGATGACAAATATAACAACTAACATGAAAAAAATAAATAAATAACTAATGCCTGACGTCCAACGTCATGAGATTAGAAAATACTTTGTTCAAATTTGTCTGTCTGTCTGTCTGTCTGTCTGTCTGTCTGTCTGTCTGTCTGTCTTTCTGTCTGTCTATCTATCTATCTATCTATCTATCTATCTATCTATCTATCTATCTATCTATCTATCTATCTATCCATATATATAGATATTATGTCCGTATATCTATTTGTCTATCTATTCTTCCCTCTAATTATTTGTTTATCAAATTATTTATTTAACAGTTTATTTAGTTATTGAGATACAGCACGCGATAAGCCCTCCCAGCCCTTCTAGCGGCACGGCAAGAAAACTGTCCGATTTATTTCTCGTCTTATCACTGGACAATTTGCAATGACAGATGATCCTCCTCACGGGCACGTCATTGGACAGTGCGGGGAAACGGCATCACGCTGAGGAAAGACACGCGGGCACGGGGAGAACGTGCAGACTCCTTACAAGCAGCAGTGAGAAATAAACACTGTAGCTGGTATGGTTGATCTCATACTTCTCAAGCGTTTTCATACGATAATCTATCTTGCCATAAGTTTTCATTAATCATGTTGATCTCAGCGTATATTAGTATTCTTCGACCCTCCAAATGGAGAGTAGCTGGTAGTTGCAATGACATTTTATTGAATTAAAAAGAGAAGGTGAAACAGAAAACAACATTTTCAAAAAAAGCTCGGCGTTACGGTGTTAATGTGGAGAGAGAGAACATCTCAGGTTGTAGGTCGAAGACACCTCCTCAGACCTGAGGAAGATAAATTGAGCTCACCATGAATTTACCTAGAGGGTGGAAGTAGCGGTGAAAAGGCTAAAAAGACATTTCATTTCTTTTGGAGGCAGGACAGTCCGGATGGGTAAAAGGAGGACAACACTCCTGAAAATGTTGGTCTACGATCTCACTCAGTCGTGGGGACACATCGGAGTGGACAACACTATTATGAGAGAGATCTTGGGAGCTGAATTCCAATGATCGGCAAGGTGGAACATTTACAAAGGAAATAGTACATATATTGTGCAAATGTCAACATTATGCTGATATCCACGGATTGAACTCATTTCGTGCTCGATTTCAAAGTGTATTCTTCACCTGGAGAAGTAAACCGAAGTCCGAAGGACTTTGTCACGTAATTCACAGCAGAATTTCAGTAGAGACAGGATTGTTGTGGGTCTGCTACCCCGCAAATTGTTCGGGAAGCTCTGGCTACAGGGAAATCTCAAACTGGAGTAAGCTGTTTCAATGGTCTCTTGGAAACGCTGCATCTTCAGCAAGTTCCTTACTCTGCTTTCTGGGGGAAATGATTATGAGTATTCTGGTCAAACCCCTCACGCAATTCCTTTCACACATCCACCGCTTTGTCGTTTTGCCGCCTCCTCTGAAATTCACCAATGAACTGCCCCTTGGAAGCTCTTTTGAATTTCCCGAATTAACTTTATCCAAATACTTGTAATCCTGCCTCTATTTTGCAATTGGCAGGATTATTCCAATTAAGTTTCTTCTTGATGTTTATACTTAGAGTGAATATTTAGATATTAACCGCTGTGGTTAACTTCAATTGAGTCCAACGACCAACCAGTGAAGAGTAGGATGAACGATTCCTCAAATCGCCGTCATCTCGAGCAGATCGTTCTGTATATAAATCGCTATTTATTGTGTCATCTTTCTAATTATCCTCCAACTCACGTGATTTCAGACGTGACGGAGCCATTGTTCCATTAGTTATCTTGTTTCTGTTCTAACACACAAAATGCTGGAGGAACTCGTCAGCCGTGTCGCACAATTCTCAGCTGCTGCATGGCCTGCTGAGTTCCTCCAGCATTTTGTGTGAGTTGCTCGGATTTATAGCGTCCGTATATGTTCTCTTGTTTGTGATCACGTTTCTGTTTCTCTTTTTGTTTTTGCTATCTATCAGACAATCTTCTTCAGCGATTATTCACGGGTTCTTTGCATAGGGTGGGAGCAGTGTTGGCACCGCCGAAAATCACGTTGATGCTAATCAGGATAAGATCATATTAGATCCCACTTACCTTCACTGTGTCTTTTGTTGTTGGGCTCATACACCTATATCTGTCTGTCTATCTGGCTGGCTGTCTGTCCATCTCTCTCTCTCTCTCTGACTCCAGTTCTCTCTTTCACTGTCTCTCTCTCGCTCTCCCACTCGAGCTCCCTCACTCGTTTTCCTCTCTCGCATTCTCCTTTGTGATCTCGCTGTCTCTTGCTCTGTCCCCTCGCGATCTCATTGGTTCCTCTCACTCTCTCGTTATCAGCCGTGCTGCACTTTTTCTTTATTTCTCCCTCGCGATGTCTTATTCGTTCTTCCTCCTCTACTCTTTCTCTATTTGCGATCCTTGGGCTCCATTTAGCTCTCTTTTTCACTCTCTCTCATGCTTTCCCTCTCTCCGCCCCTCACCCGCTTACCCCCCATCTCTCTCTCTCTCTCTCTCTCTCTCTCTCTCTCTCTCTCTCTCTCTCTCTCTCTCTCTCTCTCTCTCTCTCTCTCTCTCTCTCTCTCTCTCTCTCACTCTCTGTCTCTCTCTCTCTCTCTGTCTCTCTCTCTCTCACTCTGTCTCTCTATCTGTCTCTCTCTCTCTCTCTCTCCCTCACTCTCTTTCATTTTCTCTGTTTCTCTCTGTCCCTACTCTATCTCTCTCACTCGCTCGTTGTCGCTCGTACTGCCTCTGTCCCTCGCGATGTCTCCTTCTCTATCCGTTTCTCTTCCCTGTAATATTCCATTCTCTTTCACTGTCTCACGCCTTCCCTTGTGATGTGACTCTGCGCGGCCCTTCTCTTCCCCCTTCTCTTCCCCAGAGGAAGGTTTGCCTGCTGCAGCTGCTCATTTCTCTCTCTGTCTCTCTCTCTCTCCTCTCTCTCTCTCTCTCTCTCTCTCTCTCTCTCTCTCTCTCTCTCTCTCTCTCTCTCCCTCTGTCTCTCTCTCTCTCTCTCTCTCTCTGCTCTCTCTTTCTCCCCCTTCTCTGTCTCTTCTCTCTATCTCTTTCACAGTTACAAATAAAGACAGTGGTACTTTGTCGCCATGTGCCAAAGATCTGAAATTTTGAATTCTGTGACTGATTTATACCTCACGTTGACAGAGAGAAGAAGAACCTACAGGAAGAGGAAGAGGAGAAAGAGGAACAGGAAGGAACTGCCTATGCGGGAGCAGGAGCGCTCGTTACAGACGGAAATAAACTCCAGATAATGCACTTTCATTAGAACCGTGAATTAGTGGTAACAGGTTCGCTTCGACCTTCAATTTAATCGGATCAAAAGGTTGGGAGAGATCGAAGGGGATTACTCTGTGTTCAGTGATGCAGGTCTTATCGACTGTACACAGTTGTTGAAAACTCTAAGACAACACACTCAAAATGCTGGAGAAATTCATCAGGCCACGCAGCAGCTGTTGAAAATAGGAGACTGTCGATGTTTCGGGTCGAGACGCTTCATCAGGACTCTGACTTTGTGTGTGTTCTTTGCATTTCGAACATCTGCACGTTTTCGTGTTTGTTTCGTGACTCGGTTCATCTCATTGATTACATTTAGCCACAACTAGGAGGTAAGGGTGAAAAGAGGGAAGATGAAAGCAGCTGAAACATCATAGCCTACAACATCTGTATCTAAAATTTAATGCAGTCAAGATCTGATTTATTGAGTATTTCTCCGCATTCTTTAGTTCCCCTCGGAATTTGCTCTGAGTCAGGGCGTAAATACACGTGTTGGTGTAGCAACTGAGAACCTGCAGTATTATCGATGTCGCTTCTGTGATGTAACAGGGATCGGTGACAGAATCAACAAAACTCTTTGAAATCCATCTATAGATATAAAATACCACCTGCGCTCCCGACAACAGTATGAAACTACCGGTTATGCTGAAGAGCAAAACGTTGTATTTGCGTCTGTTCGCCATCTCCCGGTCCTTGTCGTTCTTTCCACTCTTTTGTCCCCGGAGCTCCCTGCGGGCTCAACTAGCCGCTAGAATCTGCCTGACGGTCAGAATATTGAAAAGCAAATTCAGAAAGAATGGGAAACAAGAGTTTAAAATGCAGTGAGACATCGTAAATGCCGCCCATGAGGGAAAGGTTTTGTAGCTCGCTGTAGCAACACAATACCAGAGCACGCCAGAAATTATCTCAGGCTCGAATGCAAAGCCCCATGGGACACTCTCCAAACAGGTCAGCACACTCACTGTCCCGATTACCACAGCCGCCGTTCTGTCGGTGTAATATTTTAGCTTCTCATAGCAAAACGCCACAATTGGATCGACGGTGAAAGCGACAGAGGTCGCAGTGTTCGCATAAAACAACCATAAGCGGCGTCTGCAAACAGGAGTGAAGAACAGAAATGATCGCGGACAATAAATACCAGCTGTCCCCGTCAGCAGCGGATCGGAGAAAACGAGCAGGACATCGGCTGCTGCCATTCCCACCACGTAGCGAGTGACCCGTTTGGAGAGCCCGCACTTTCCCCGGGACAGAATAACAACCGCCCCCAAGTTCGCTGGAAGAGAGACAGGGAACAACAAGTTAAGAAAATACTGGGCAAAAATCAATGGAGCAGTTTGAGCGGATCCCGTCATACTCGCACTTTATTGCAGCCTTTAGCGTTGAAAGGGTCGAGCGAGGTCGCAGAGCTGGCGGAGACGGAAAAGGATTTTACACACTATAATAAAATCACTATGATCTGATTACGGATATTCCTTGCTGATGACTGATATGTAAAGAGACTGTGAAAAAGCTGGAACGGGGTAACTACCTCCTCAGAATCAATACTAGATGGAACATTTTCTACCGGCGCCCCCGCATCTCGTATTAAGGAAACGAATAAATCCGGATGCGGTATTCTTCCATTAGACAATCATTAACTTCCTGGCGATCCCCCCTCAACCACAGAACAGCTGAAGGACGCAACAAAAACAGGAAATGCCGGATTCACTCATTTGGACAAAACAAGACATTTGGAAAAAAACTGCTGAAGAGTAGCTTCTCAGATCTGTTTCCACAGAGGACCCTGACACGTGTGCTAACTCGTTTCTCTTTCCATATAACCTGCCTGGAGCGCAGACATCCCCGTGTTTGTTTCCTTTTCCCCCATTTGCTACCTCACTGACTGATTCACGCAGACACAGCGCAGTCTGACACAACCTCACAGACAGACATGATGCCTTCCACCGAGCCCGTCACAGAGGAATTCCCCGTCCGTCAGTGAGCGGTGCCGATACTGACAACTGTGAAACGGCACGACGGTGGCGTTAATTGCTAAACAACAATTCATTGTTTTGTCCGTCAAGTGCTTCACTTTCGGTCACATCACACACATTTGTTACAAAAAATCGGCAAGTTTCATGCTAAAACGTGGACCTCCCTCACATATCGTAAAGTGCGTCTACCAGTCGATGGTAACCTTGTTACACGTAACGCAGCCAATCGTTCACATACAAACGCAGACAATCAGTTGTTATAATCCCCACGGGGCAAGATTTCTGTAAAGAGTTCACATCATTGAATACAAACGGCTGGGAGGCCGCTGCCAGACACTTTGAATTCCACAGGCGTTGGTGGAATCACCACCTTTCTGCAGCGGTCTTTAGGTCCGGATCCCAGAAGCCACAGTCCTTGTGTTTACATTCCATTCCTGAAAATTGGAATATTAGGACTGGACACGTGACAGTGCAAACCTTCGACAGAAGCAATCACAGCATTGGAATTAAGCCTCAATTCCCACTGACGGCAGCTTACACCACGGATTACCGTGAATTCCAAGGGCTGAAATAAACGGACAGTAGACGTGCTCTATCCACCGGGTGACCGGGTGGACCATTTCAGTGAGAATGTGTGACCGCTGTTATCCTGAATTCACAGCTCCGTCAGACACTCCGAGTTGATGCATTCCAGATGGCCCTGATTTATACAGCGGATCGTTCTTCAGAGATACAATTATATCCCTGACTAACTTTCTTCATTTCAGTACCCGAGCAAACACTTTAATTCTATACCATTGACTCTGATGTAAATATTGGGCAGATAGAAGATTCGCGCATCAAAATACTGTAGCATAACATCATCTGTGACTCATTATTGGAAAAGTGCCGGAGCTCTAATGTTACAGACTGAACATTGTCACGGAGCAGTCACATTCACAGATTTCAACTTTTTGCTTCCTGATTATTCATCTGTAAGAAGTTCACCTGTACCGTCCTCTCTCTGGCATCTGTCGGTTTCCCATTTTGAAATCTCCTTCAGTGCTTCAACTGCCTCCTACCTCTCTCTCTCTCTCTCTCTCTCTCTCTCTCTCTCTCTCTCTCTCTCCTCTCTCTCTCTCTCTCTCTCTCTCTCTCTCTCTCTCTCAGATACACACACACACACACACAGACACACACACACACACACACACACACACACACAGGGACACGCAGACACATACATACAGACAGACACGCGCACACACCACTCACAGACACAAACTCAACCGCACATGCAGACAAACGCACAAACACACACACACACACACACACACACACACACACACACACACACACACACACACACACACACACATACACAATTCTTCTAAACTTCTGATCAGCTGCTCTAGCATTTTGTGATGTTGCTGATGCCATAGACTGTGAAGAGCATCTCAAATCTGCCAGAGGTCAAAGGATCATTGAGATGAAATCTTTCAACCGGGAAAGAAACGGCAGTCCGGTTAAATGAGAGAAAAAAAAAGTCCTCTATATTGGGAGATGAATAGATTCATGGACGCTTGAATCTCAAGCCTCAGATAAACTGCTATATATGTATGTAAGAGAAAGACATCGTCAAGCAAACAGACAGATTGATACTGACAGTGAACGGTCTGCCTCTAACCTCTCTCTCACTGGCCCAGTTTCTGTCTCCTACCCACAGGGAGATGCTTCAGTCTCTGACTGCTCATGGATTGCACATTCCCAGAGGAAGAGATATTGTTACAAATCAGCAACAATGAATATATAATTGAGGCAGGATTTTTTTTATAACAAATAAAACATTTATAAACACAGTAAAAACCCACAAGTAAACAAACGACTGACGTAACCGGAAGTCAGCTGCGATACGGCAGCTGGAACAGTTCTTAAAGCGGTAATGCGAAAACAGTTTTTCAACTAGTAGTGCGAAGGTCCAATGTTTTGCACAGTCATTTAGAAGGAGAGACCTTGAAAGGTGTTAATTTCGCTTTTGTCGCGTTACTGCTGATCCCAGCTGCAGTATGCTTTTCCCGGATGATTTACGATCGAAGGCAATAAACGGCTTAAAAGGCACTGACCTTCCTTCGGCGAAACTTTGCATCCAATTCACTGCTCTTTTTTATTGGCAAAGCAGGAATTATCACGGACACAAGTTACTAGCTCCTCGTGCGAAAATTAAACAAAGTTCGAATCTGTTTCACCGTCGACATTAACTTTTCAAATACTTCAGTATGTCCGAACTCTGCGAATCTTCACTCTCCACTGACTTTACTGGCAGTAATATAGCGAAACTGCCAGCAATAACCTTTGAGACTTAAGGCAGAACCCCCCCCCCCCCACTTTTATACAAAACTGCGTCATAATATCGGAATACGCAGCAGCATGTAGTCAGTAGCGAATTCAGCCACGAAATGCCCACGTCACAGGTTGGGGTTCTCCTTTTATACCTGGTTGAAAAACAACTATCACAAGACCTCTCATTGGCGGGAAATGACGTCACTCTCCCATCACAAGACCATTACCTAATGTCCAGCATAACTTCAATTACAGCATGGTCACGTGGCAGGTCCAAGACACCCACGGGTACGTAACAATATTCAGTTCCACACTGTGCCCAGACACGAGATACACATCTCCAATACAGCTGTTACACTGAAACAGAGGTGGTCAATATTTCAATTGTATACCGGATCAGAGTCCTACAGTTAGAAACATAGACCCAGACCTCATTTACATACGGGACGTTTTGGGAGGACAGTAACGAGAGCGATGGCTGAGTCATTGTGGTCCAGGAAAAGACAATCAGATGGAAACGAGGAATTAGATGCTGCTAGAATTTAAGAAAGATACTGATAAGCACATGGTGTTCTGGATAATGCGTTTGTGTGGACTGCCAATTAGCAGCAGGTCAATGGCATAAAGGGGAAAAAAGCGGGCCACTTTCAATTTGGGAATCTGTGGCCAGTAGGGAAACTGATGGATTCGGTCCAGACGTCCAACTGTTCGCTGACGACATTAGTGATTTGGATGTGGGACCAAGTGTATTACATTCGTCTCCGCTGCAGTTACAGAGCTTAGTGGCAGAGACAATATTGCGATAGGTACAGAGACAGTCTGTGGGTGCAGACTGAGTGATTGAGTGGTCCTCTGCAGTTGGACAGAATGTGGAGAAATGTGATTCCGTCCACTCCGAAAGGAACAAACGAGAAAAGTTGTTGTTTTTTTTTAACATCAGAACAGAGATAACGGTTCACATGGCCCTGGGGATGCTAGTAATCAAATTATTGAGAGTTAAAATTCGGGTACAGCGAATAAAGGGAAACATGCTGACTTAGTACTATCTTGTTCTGTGTCAGCAGGTACTTCATAACATCATCATTTAACAATTGACTCCAGAATCTTCCCAAACTCTGAGGTCAAACTAATTGGCCTATAATTTCCTTTCTGCTACCTTCCTCCTTTCTTAAAGAGTGGAGTGACATTTGCTATTTTCTAGCATCAAGCCAGAGTTCAATGATTATTGAAAGATCATAACTAATGCCCGCACAATCCCCACCGCTACCTATTTAAGTTCAGTGCAGTTCATCTGGTACTGGTGACCTATGTCCCTGGTCCATGGAACTTTCAGATGTTTGAGCACCTTCTCTCTTGTAATAGTAAATGCACTCACTTCTCTTCCTTCGCAGACTTCAACATCTGCCACACTGCTAGTGTGTTCCACAGTGACGGCCGATGCAATATATTCATTTAGTGTATCTGACATCTTCTTGCCTCCCGTAATTATTTCTCTGTTCTCATTTTTCTAGCGGTATTCTTTCCTCTCCCATCTCTCTTACATGTTTTACATATTTGAAAAAGCTTTTGCTATCCACTTTGAAATTATTTGCTGCCTTGTTTTCATCTTTCGTCTTTTGACTCCTAATAATTCTTTTCGATGCTCTCTATCGATTATTAAAAGCTTCCCAATGCTCTGTATTCCCAGTAAACGTCGCTTTGTTTCATGCCTACTCTTTTGCTTTTACATTAGTTTTCACACAGGTCCATAAGATCATGAGTCATGGATCCCTTTTCAGCCACTTCTGTACTATTTTTGCATTTGAGTATTTCTTTTTTCTGTCCTGCACCTTCTTCATTTTTCGCAGAAACTCACGCCATTGCTGCTCTGCTGTCATTTTTGCCAACATCTCCTACAAATTTACTTTGGCCAACTTCGCTCTCATACTACTGTAACTTCCTTTCCTCTATTGAAATACTGCTACCGCAAACTTTACTATTTCGCTATCGAATTTGAAATTGAAATCAATCATATTGTGATCGCTGCGTCCGAAGGACTCTTTTACATAAGCTCCTATTCTGGCACGCTATCTTCGCTTCTTTTTATCACCCTTCCTATCCTGACTCCCTTCACGCCGGTTCCGAAACATTGCCAAATGAGTTTAAAACTTCCCCAAAGCTCTATCAAACCTATCCACGAGATACCAGCTCTCGGGTTCAGATGCATTTAGACACTTCTGAGCAGGTCTAACCTTCCCCCCCCCCCCACCAAACGAAACAAAGATCCCAATTATCCAAAACGTGAAGCCCTACCCCTGTACCAGCTTCACCAGCTACTCAGCCATGCATTAATTTGCGAAATCATCCTGCTTCTATCCTCATAGGCGCGTGGCATAAGCAGCAATCCAGAAATTACGATCAGGGAGTTGCTGCTTCTCAGATTTCTGCCGCGCTCAAAATTCTCTTTTTTAGCAACGTCGTGTTTTTCTTTCCTATATGATGGGTGGCAAAATGCATGAAGACATCACGCCGCTCTCCCTACGTCTCCAAAATGCCGAGGACGCTATTCGAGACATGCCGGACCCTGGCTGCCGGGACGCAACGTAACATCGATTGTCCCGTTTACGTCCACAGGATCTTCTTTCTGTTCCTTTGACTGTTGAGTTCCCCATCACTGCTGCTCCCCCCCTTCTCCCTCATTCTCATAGTCACAGCAGAAGTGGATGGCTGATCACGGGGCAGTTTTCCATCCAGGCTGTCTCAGGGCAGCCTCACCTCTAACACGGCTGTCACTGCCTGATATACAAATCGGCGTGTCATAATTTACGACCTGATTACATAGCATGAACGTCAGTCATGGAGCGTTGCTGAGGTGATAATTCTGATGGAGCGACATGTTTTCGCGACAAACTAACAGTGTTTTCTAAATTTCTCCCTTTCTCTTCACGTTAGCCAATAGTTCACGTGGAAATAGATCCGGGACTGATTGACAGTTGTTACGTACCCTTGCCACGTGACTGGGGTTGAAGCTATACTGGACTTGAGGTAATGGTCTTGTGATGGTGGAGTGACGTCATTTCCCCCGCCAGTAGAGGTCATGTGACAGTTATTTTTTACAGGGTATAAAAGGAGGACCCCTCCCTGTGAGGAGGAGCAGTTCGTGGCTGGATTTGCCATGTTGACTTCATGCCACTGCGTGATTTAATGTTATGACGCAGTTTAGTTGAAAGATGAAGTTTTATCTAATGCCTAAAGTTTAAAAGGTCATTGCAGGCAGTTTCTTTATAATACTGCTAGTAGAGAATCAGTGGAGAGTGAAGATCGGAGTTCGGGAGTTAAAAGATCGAGGAAAGTCGATTTTGACGGTGGAACAGGTTCGAACTTGTTTGATCCTCATTCGGAAGGAATTCGTTGACTGTTTCGTGTTAACCCCTGTGAAGTAGCAGAAAGGATTGGGAACAGTTCTGTAAAGGAAAGGTCAGTGCCTTTAAGCCGTTTCGTTTCGTAAAATTCTTCGTGGGAAAAGTTCGATTTGGGAACCGAAACAACACGACGTGAAAGAGAATTTAAATCGTCTTAAAAAGTCTCTCCCTTTAAATGGACTGTAAGCATTTTGAACTTTTGCAATACTACTTGGAAGAACTGTTTTTGCAACATCGCTTTAAGAACTGTTTAAGCTTCATTGCTTTAAGAACTGTTTAAGCTTCATTGCCTTAAGAACTGTTTAAGCTGCAGCACAGCAGCGAATTTCCGGTTACGTTAGTGGTTTGTTTTCAGTGTTTAATAAACGTGTTATTTGTTATAAAAACCCCTGCCTCACTCATATATTTATTGTTGCTTGAATCCATCACATAAATATGGGGGCTGCGTCCCGATTGGTTCATTTGAGTTTAACTGCTTGTTAAATTTTGATTCGGTGTTTTGGAAAAGGGGAATACTCGATTCTTTTGTTTGATTGGCTTGTGAGTGGTATTCGGCAACAATGAATATTGATGAGTTTCTGGCTTCGCCAGGCGCTGAGTTGTCAGCGAAGGCGAAAAAAACTGAGGTGTCTGAGATAGCTAGTAGATTGCAGCTTAAAGGTATTTTGAAGACTACATCAAAGGCTGTAATGCAGAGAAAAATCGCGTCACACTATGTGGATTCGGGTGATTTTGATGAATCGATTTTAGAGTCGTTTCCGATAAGTAATATAGAGATGCAGTTGCAAATCGAACAAATGAAGTTGGAACAAATTAAAGCAGAATTGGAGCGTTGTAGGTTAGAAGCTGATCAGCAAAAAGGGATTTTGAATATGCAATGACGGAATTAAGGTCTGGGAATCAGTCTTCTGGTTCTAGAAAACCGTTTGTTGCTAGTCAAGAAATTAAATTGGTCCCACCATTTAGTGAAACAGAAGTGGAAAGATATTTCCAACATTTTGAAACGATTGCTCAGATTTCAGAGTGGCCGAAAAATAAATGGTCAATGTTGTTACAGAGTGTAATTAAAGCCAAAGCACAACAAGTTTATACAGCTTTAACTGCTGCGCAAGCATTAGTTTATGATATTGTGAAAATGCATATTTTGAAATCATATGAATTAGTCCCAGAAGCATATAGAGAAAGATTCAGAAGTTTGAAGAAGTCTGTGGCTTCTAAAAAATGTAAATGAGGACTATGATACATTGAAAGAGCTGATTTTAATGGAGGAATTTAAAAGAAGCATTCCTGTTGAAGTAAGGACCTACTTAAATGAGAGGGATACTGATAAATTGCAGGACTGTGCTAGATTAGCTGACGAGTATGTTTTAATCCAAAAGAATACATTTCCTCAGGGCAGAATTTTTAAGAGGAAAAATAACACGGAGACTCAAGGTAAATCAGAAATTAAATCAGAAGTTAATGAGAAAGGTAAGGGGGAAGGAAAACCTGTGAAGGAAAGACAGTTTGGTCTTATTTGTAACTATTGTAAGAAACCTGGCCATGTAATAGCTAACTGTTTCAGATTGAAAAAGAAAGAGAAGGAAGCAGTTCCAGATGCGTGTGTGCAATATACTGAAGCACCTGCAAAATTACAGGGTTCGATAAACACAAATGAGGTTTTATTAGAGTCTGACCAAGTTAGAAAGGGATATGATCATTTTATAACTGAAGGGTTTGTATCCTTGAAAGAAGGATCTACTCTGATGCCAATAAAAATTCTTAGGGATACTGGAGCTTCTCAATCACTGATGTTAGGCAGTGTATTGAAGTTTAATGAAGAGTCTGATACTGGTGAGGAAAATTATATAAGAGGTGTTGGGAGTGATTTTATGCCTGTACATTTGAATAAAGTAAATTTTTTAGTCAGGGTTAGTTACAGGATTTGTTAAAGTAGGATTACAGCACAGCTTACCTGTGAACGATATTTCTTTATTGTTAGGTAATGACTTGGCAGGTGGACATGTTTTTCCTGAAGTGCTTTTGACAATGGAGTCAGAGGAACCAGAGATGAATTCTAACACAGATTCTTCCTGTGTTGTGACTAGAGCTATGGCTAAAAAGATTGATTCACAGAATGAGGTTGTGACTCATGACAGTTCAACTCAGGATTTGTGTTTTCAGGTTGTGTCAGAGACTTTCTTACCTTCATTGTTTGAACAAGATTCTGGGAGTAATTCTGACTATGAAGATTTATCTCTGTCTCGGAAGGAGATGATAGCAGAGCAGAATAGAGACCCTGAAATTATAAAATTAAGAGAACAAGCTCTACTAGATAGTGAAATTGAGAAGGTGCAAGTAGGATATTACTTGGAAAAAAGAGTGTTGATGAGGAAGTGGAGATCACCTACAATTCCTGCAAGTGAGGAATGGAATATTGTTTACCAGGTAGTTGTCCCTAAAGTTTATCGAAATGAGATTTTGACTTTAGCTCATAGTCTGCCTTTAGGTGGACATCAAGCGGTAAGGAAAACTGTGGACAAGATTTAAAAACATTTTTACTGGCCTGGTCTAAGAAAAGCTGTGGCGATGTTTTGTAAAACGTGCCATACTTGTCAAATTGTGGGTGAACCAAATCAAGTTACACCAGTGGCTCCATTACAACCTATTCCAGCATTTGGTGAACCGTTTTCTAAAGTTATTGTATATTGTGTTGGTCCATTACCAAAGACAAAAACTGGTTATCAGTATTTGTTGACTATCATGTGTACTTCGTCTAGGCTTCCAGAGGCAGTACCACTTAGGAATATAAAAGCTAAAACTGTGACAAAGGCCCTTATAAAACTCTTTACTTATTTTGGATTATCTAAGGAAATACAAACTGATCAAGGCAGAAATTTTATGTCTGGATTGTTTCAACAGATAGTTTATAAATTGGGAGCTAAGCAAATCACTTCGTCTGCATACCATCCAGAGTCGCAAGGTGCCTTGGAGAGGTTTCATTCTACCCTCAAGAATATGATTAGGACATATTGTGTGGAAAATGAAAGTGATTGGGATGAAGGTATAAACTTAATTTTATTTGCAGTAAGGGAATCGGTACAAGCATCTTTAGGTCTCAGTCCATTTGAACTTGTGTTTGGGCATAGAGTTAGAGGACCTTTATTAAAGGAACAGTGGATTAGTAAAGAAATACACACTAATTTGTTGGACTATGTTTTGAAATTTAAGGACAGGTTACATAAAGCCTTTACAAGCTAGATTTCATGGCCCTTATGAAATTGTGTCTAAAATCAATGATGTGGATTACGTGATAAAAACTCCAGATTGTAGAAGGTCAACACAACTTTGCCATATAAATATGATAAAACCATATTTTGGAAAACAGTCTGATACTGCGACTGTTGTGGCTCGTGAGAATGAGTTTGATTTAACTGGGAACATGATAGACGATTCATCTGATTTTCATTCTAAATCCAACATTGTTTCTGTTAGGTTACCAAATGCAACCATTCTGGAAAATATTGATGAGAAACTAGCACATTTACAGCTAGAGCAGAAACAGCAGATGAAGGAATTATTTTTTAAATATAAGGATTTGTTTCCTGATGTTCCGAGAAGGACTACTATAGCTTCACATGATGTAGATGTTGGAGATGCCAAACCTATCAAACAACACCCATACAGGATGAACATAGAAAAATGTGAACTTGCTGAGAAAGAAATTAAATATATGTTAGAGAATAATATTATTAGCCATTCTATCTCGAATTGGAGTTCACCATGTGTTATGTTGCCAAAACCAGATGGTAGTATTAGGTTTTGTACGGACTATAGGAAGGTGAATGCTGTAACGAAAAAAGATGCATATCCAATTCCTAGAGTAGATGATTGTGTAGATAAAGTTGGAAAAGCAAATTCCTTACAAAGATTGATTTATTGAAAGGGTATTGGTGTGTTCCATTAACGGACAGAGGTTGAGAGATTTCTGCATTTGTAACTCCATCTGGGCTACATGAATATAATGTTCTTCCATTTGGGATGAAGAATACCCCAGGTACTTTCCAGAGGATGATTAACTCTGTGATTCAGGAATTGAAAGATACTGATGCTTATATTGATGATTTAGTGACAGGAAATGATACTTGGGAAGCACACATTATTGCTGCGGAGAAATTGTTTGAAAGGTTTGCAATAGCTAACTTAACTATTAATTTAGCTAAGAGTGAATTTGGACATGCCACTGTGACTTACCTTGGTTATGTTGTGGGTCAAGGTCAGGTAGCTCCTGTTCAGGCAAATGTTCGGGCAATTTTAGAGATTCCCACTCCAACGGGGAAAAAAACTCTCAGAAGATTCTTGGGAATGGTAGGATATTATCGAAAATTTTGTAAGAATTTTGCTAATGTTGCCCTTCCATTAACTAACCTTTTGCAGAAGAATGTGAAGTTTGTGTGGACAGTTCCTTGTCAAGAAGCATTTGAAAAATTGAAAACAATGACATGTCAACAACCTGTGCTTAAGGCACCTGACTTTGAAAAACCTTTTTCATTAGCTGTAGATGCTAGTGATGAGGCTGTGGGAGCAGTATTAATGCAAAGGAATGAGGGTGATGAGGTTGATCATCCAGTAGCTTACTTTTCTAAGAAATTTAATAAGCATCAAAGAAATTATTCGACAACAGAGAAGGAATTAATATCTCTTGTTTTAACTTTAGAATATTTTGAAGTATATGTTGGTACAGCTCAAAAACCACTTATTGTTTACACTGATCATAATCCGTTAGTGTTTCTGAGTAAGATGAAAAACAAAGACAGAAGATTATTAAATTGAAGTTTGATGTTACAAGAGTACAACATTGTGATAACTCATATTAAAGGTGAAGATAATGTGGTTGCTGATTGTCTATCTCGATGTTGAATGTACAATGTAATTTTTTATGGAGTGGCTTTTACAATTGTAACACTCCTACTGTATGGCAAGATGTTATATGATGATACTGGATTGTATATTGTGTATGTTATAAAATGTATACATTTGTTTTTATTGTAAATGTTGAAATTTGTGTTCTTGACAGACAAATATTTTTTGGAGGGAGGTGTTACGTACCCTTGTCACGTGACTGGGTTTGGAGCTATACTGGACTTGAGGTAATGGTCTTGTGATGGTGGAGTGACGTCATTTTCCCGCCGGTAGAGGTCATGTGACAGGTTTTTTTTACAGGGTATTAAAGTAGGACCCCTCCCTGTGAGGAGGGGCAGTTCGTGGCTGGATTTGCCATGTTGACTTCATGCCACTGCGTGATTTAATGTTATGACGCAGTTTAGTTGAAAGATGAAGTTTTATCTATGCCTAAAGTTTAAAAGGTCATTGCCGGCAGTTTCTTTATAACACTGCTAGTTGAGAATCAGTGGAGAGTGAAGATCGGAGTTCGGGAGTTAAAAGATCGAGGAAAGTCGATTTCGACGGTGGAACAGGTTCGACCTTGTTTGATCCTCATTCGGAAGGAATTCGTTCACTGTTCTCATGTTAATCCCTGTGAAATAGCAGAAAGGATTGGGAACAGTTCAGTAAAGGAAAAGTCAGTGCCTTTAAGCCGTTTCGTTTCGTAAGCCGTTTCGTTTCGTAAAGTTCTTCGTGGGAAAAGTTCGATTTCGGAACTGAAGCAACAGGACGTGAAAGAGCATTTAAATCGTCTTAAAAAGTCTCTCCCTTTAAATGGACTGTGAGCATTTTGAATTTTTGCAATACTACTTGGAAGAACTGTTTTTGCAACATCTCTTTAAGAACTGTTTAAGCTGCCGCACAGCAGCGAATTTCCGGTCACGTTAGTGGTTTGTTTACTTTTGGGGGGGTTTGTTTTCAACGTTTAATAAACGTGTTATTTGTTATAAAAACCCCTACCTCACTCATATATTTATTGTTGCTTGAATCAGTAGCACAGTGGAGTAGCCAACCGCCGTCCTCAAGGAACGTTACTAACAGTGTATGGGAATAGATAAATCACACACCAACTGATGCGGAGCAATCTGATATAGTTCTTTGACTGACATCTGCGGGTCAATGAGGAACTGAGTCACCTTCCGCCAACATCTCACACAGACTCACACACACACACACACACACACACACACACACACACACACACACACACACACACACACACACACACACACACACACACACACACACACATATACACACACACACACACCGAAAACTGCCCCGTGAAGCTGGCAGATTAGGCGGAATGTGAGCAGCTGGAGCCCGGACTGGAGACACTCCAGCCGCCTGTGGTCTCTGCTCAGTCCGCAGCTTTATTAATGAACTGAATCACCGAGGTGACCGGATATTTCACCGCGCTGATCATCTGCTTCCTGAAGTTTGACTGAGTCACCGCGTAAATAAACGTGTTCGTGCAGCAGCTGATATTCCTCAGCAAAACTCCGACGCGGTGAAATATCCATTCGGAATGATTGAAATCGAATCCTTTTCCTGAGATCTGATAATATATGACATTGACAACGTATGTCATCCACAGGAGGATGATGCTTCCGGAGAGGGTGAAGAGTAAAACCACAGACCTCCTCCGGCTCTCCATCTCCGGGTCCCTGCTGTTCTCCGCCTTGCTCTGACCCTTCAGCCCCTTACGGACCCGACTGGTCACTAAAATGTGCCTGACCGTCAGAGCGTTGAGCAGCAGAATCACAGCGAAAGGGAGGAAAGGAGTTAAAACCGTATCGATCCAGTCGTAGCCCAGCCACCCGGGGTCAATGAAGTAATCGCCCATAATTCTACAGAACCACGGTACATTGTCGATTATCTCTCTGGGTTCAAACGTGAAGTAGCGGGGAATATTTTTCAGAGAGAACACTACGCCGGTTGTTGTCAGAACCACAGCCGCAGTTTTCCCGGTGCAATATTTTGCTTTCAGCTTCTGGCAGCGAATGGCGACAAACCGGTCAAAGGTGAAAGTGACGGTGAACCAGACAGAACAGTCTGTGGCTGTGAACGTCAGTACATCGATAACACTGCACACAGGGGTGATGTCTAGAAAATTCCACGGGAAATAATACCAATTGATTCGCGACAAAATGACCTGGTTGACAACTGTCAGTAGATCCCCCACGGCCATGGCCACCAGGTAGCGAGTGGTACAGATAGAGAGGCCGCACTTTCCCCGAGACAGGATCACAATCGCCACTAAATTCACTGGAGAGAGAGAAAACAGACACTGGGTATTGCTGTACACATTCTCCGGGAATTAACATAGGATCGGGTTTCAGCTAAAGATCAGGAGTGCTAAAGTGCGTTAACGGCTGCTGATCTGACATCAGAAACGATTGCACTGTCTCTGCCCTACCTCCTTCAGTGTAGAGATTAGACGGTGTGGGGAACGGTCAGGGATAAAAATGAGCTTCATGAACATCAACGATCGGTGCCGATCTCGGTTGCAGTCGCTAATGGGGGCGGTTTCACTCCTTTCACCATGACTGAGCAGGCCTCTAGAAACTCAGCATCTGATGGGACCGAAAAGGCATACAGAAAAGAACAACACACACAAAATACTAGAGGGACTCAGCAGGTCAGGCAGCATCCATGAAATTGAACAAGCACCCAACCTTTCGGGCCGAGAGCTTTCTTCAGAACGAACCTGTTCTCCGAGTTACGACGGGTCTCAAAGTGAAAGCAGGAACAACTTAGTAAACAGACGCTTTGGCTCCGTGAATGGAATAATCGTTCAGTGCTGTTGAATTCGATAACACTCGTCAGCAGGTCCGTGGACACTGTTCCAGGTGACCAGACCCAATTATTGACCAACAAGCAGTGGGATCCGGCTGTAACAGACTACACAGGGAGTCGGGAAGCTCAGGACCAGCTGTTCAATCCGATCAAAAGCTCATAGACAGTGAACCTCACAATGTAAAACACCCCCAGTCACACCTTTCCAGAGAATTGTCTGTCAAGGACACTGGGACAGATCTGAATAAAACGCTCCAAGTCACTCCTTCCCAGAGGGATGCCTGTCCCTATCACCGGCACAACTCTGCAAGGTCCATTATAGGAAGAAACATCGTTCAAGTCGATGCCGTGAGTTGGAGGAGAGACAGAGGTTTAGTTTCGTTTGGCATTAATTATAAAATACAAGAAATTTGAATTGACAGGATCTCTGTCTCTGATGGATTCTGGGTGATCATCACGTTGGGATCTTGTAAAATGATCACAAACAGTGTCACACCCGTTAGCACACATTTTCATCTGCTGAAATATGTCCAAACATGAAGTGTCTGCTCACTCACCAGGAACTCCAATGACGGCGATGAATACGTACAATATTTTCTCCACACTCTCGTACCTATCCAACATTGCAGACACGTTGTCGGTCGAGTGACCTGTTCCCCTGTGTTACAGGTGATATCTCGGAATGAAGTGTGGAGGCGGCACACGCCTGGGCTTTCTAAATACCATTTAGCTACTCCACGGGGACCGATTTAAGCGGATTTATAAATGAAGGTTTTTAAGCTATTTAAAAACCTATCATGTCAGACAAGTGCAATCCTCGTGGTGACAGATACTGATTAATTCAATGAGTTAATTTTCAAATTGCAATTGCTAGAAATTGTGATGGTACAAAGCGGTGTAAATTGGGAGCGGCATTCTTCCAGCAATGAAATCATATTTCAAGCACACTCAAACCATACACTCCCCCTCATGTCGTGTCAGTGCGACTTCCGTCCATGAGCTGAAGAGATCCACTGAGAGTGTACCCTTACTCTCTCTCCCGGTTACCAGTGACCATCCTCAATTTGTTTCTGTGAGCTGTAGCAATCTTTGTCCTGGGTCATAAAATCCATTCAGGCAAATCTATGCTCTCAGAAAAGTAACGGTGCTGCCTTCTATTTGTCTTACATCTGCATAGAATAGAGGAAGGTAAAGCACAAGAATAGACCATTCCGATCGCAGTGCCTCTGCAGATCATGACATCACATTAAACAGACTCCCCCTCTTCCTAGACGTGTTCCGTCTCCTTACGTACCGTGCCTCATCTCGTGTCAGCACTCACAACAGTAATATTGGCATTTGCATTCCCTGTTTTCAAAAGTTTTTATATCATTTGTATCAGTTAGTTTGGTCCCAACAAAGATGTCTGAACCGTCAGAGTTGTCTTATTAATTAAATTACAGTGTTTCGACTGTAAATATGCACTTCAAAGGATGTCTTTGTCAGACACAGAATATTACAGTCATTTATGTTATTGAAGCTTGCAAGAAAATGTTTGTGGCGATGAATAAACGCTTTGACATCAGCAACCTTTCCAAATTCTTCACTGACAGTCACAGTCAAAACATTTGGGGATTTTTTTTTCAATTAAGTGCAATCGTGAACAAATGCTGATCAAGTCCACTAGCTCCCACCCCCACAATGTTGTGCCGACCCTTAAACAGTACACCCATATAACCCCCAGCTTAAATTCCTCCATATACCTGTCTAGTAGTCTCTTAAATTCCATTAGTGCATCTGCCTCCACCACTGACTCAGGCAGTGCATTCCACGCACCATCCGCTCTCTGAGTAAAAAAAACTTCCTCTAATATCTCCCTTGAACTTTCCACCCCTCACCTTAAAGTAATGTCCTCTTGTATTGGGGAAGAGCCTCTCGCTATCCACTTTATCTATTCCTCTTAATGTATTGTATAACTCTGTCATGTTTCCTCTCATCCTCTTTCTCTCTAGAGAGTAAACCCCTAGCTCCCTTAATCTCTGATCATAATGCATACTCACCAAACCAGGCAGCATCTTTGTAAATCTCCTCTGTACCCTTTCCAATGATTCCACATCCTTCCTAAAGTGAGGCGACCAGAACTGAACTCAGTAGTCCAAGTGTGGCCAAACCAGAGTTTTATAGAGCTGCATCATTACCCCTCGACTCTTAAACTCTATCCCTCGACTTATGAAAGATAACACACCATAAGCTTTAGTAACTGCCCTATCTACCTGTGAGGCAACTTTCAGGGATCTGTGGACATGCACCCCCAGATCCCTCTGCTGCTCCACACTGCCAAGTATCCTGCGACTTACTTTGTTCTCTGCCTTGGAGTTTGTCCTGCCAAAGTGTACCACCTCACACTTCTCCAGGTTGAACTCCATCTTCCACTTCTCAGTTCACTTCTGCATCCAATCAATGTCTCTTTGCAATCTTCGACAATCCTCAACGCTATCTACAACACCACGAAACTATGTGTCGTCTGCAAACTTGCCAACCCACCCCCTACCCCCACATCCAGGTCGTTAACAAAATTCACGAAAAGTAGAGGGCCCAAGACTGATCCTTGTGGGACATCACTAGTCACAACCCTCCAATCCGATTGTACTCCATCCACCACGACCCTCTGCTTTCTGCAGGCAAGCCAATTCTGAATCCATCCGGCCAAACTTCCTTGGATCCCATGCCTTCTGACTTTCCGAACAAGCCTACCGTGTGGTACCTTGTCAAATGCCTTACTAAAATCCTTGTAGATCACATCCACTGCACTACCCTCATCTATCTGCCTGGTCACCTCCTCAAGTAATTCTATCAGGCTTGTTAGGCACGATCTGCCGTTCACAAAGCCATGCTGACTGTCCCTGATCAGACCATGATTCTCTGAATGTCCATAGATTCCATTCCTAAGAATATTTTCCAGCAGCTTTCCCACCAGAGACGTAAGTCTTACTGGTCTATAATTGCCCAGACTATCCTTAGTACCTTTTATGAACAAGGGAACAACATTCGCCTCCCTCCAATACTCCGGTACCATTCCCTTGCACAACAAGAACAGAAAGATCCTAGACAGAGGCTCACCAATCTCTTCCCTCGCCTCGTGGAACAGTCTGGTGAATATTCCATCGTCCGGGGAACTTATTCGCCCTAATATATTTTAACAACTCCAATACCACTTCTCCCTTACTATCAACATACTCCAGAACATCAACCTCACTCACATTGTCCTTACCATCATCAAGTTCCCTCTCATTGGTGAATACCGAAGGGAAGTATTCATTGAGGACCTCGCTCACTTCCACAGCCTTCAGGCACATCTACCCACTTTTATCTGTAATCGGTCCTACATTCACTCCTGTCAACCTTTGGTTCTTTATATAATTGAAGAATGCCATGGGGTTTTCCTTTATCCTACTCGCCGAGGCCTTCTCAGGCCCCCTTTTGCTCTCCTCAGCTCAATCTTAAGCTCCTTTCCTGCTGAGCTATATTCCTCAATAGACCCATTGATCCTTGCTTCCTAAACCTCATGTATGCTGCCTTCTTCCACCTGACTAGATTTTCCATTTCACTTGTCACCCATGGTTCCTTCAGCCTACCATTCATTATCTTCCTCACTGGAACAAATTTATCCCTAACATCCTACAGGAAATCCCTAAACATCGACCACCTGTCCACAGTATATTTCCCTGCAAAAACATCATCTCAATTCACACTCACAAGGTCTAGCCTTATAACCTCATAATTTGCCCTTCCCCAATTAAAATTTTCCTGTCCTCTCTGATTCTATCCTTTTCCATGATAATGTTAAGTGAATAGGTGCTGGACATCCATGATTAAAGTGCGGTGATCAGGGCCAGGAATTTTAATGTTGCAGAAGAAAATACAGACACAGCACCCGCATGCATACAGGTAGATAGACACAGACAGAGACATTCTCATCCGTCTCCTCAGGTCCTCGTGCTATTTGACACAAAGGGGTGATATGACTAAAATATAATCACAGCTCAGCTAGACTGTGGAGTTTTATGACCGTTCATTATGGTTGGTGATGGGTCCTGAACGTGCCTGCAAAAGTTCTGATTGTGCCTACTTCACTGAAGGAATCCGAGAGTATAGTGGATATGAAAGTACTTATTCATCATCACAAAAAGACATTTTCCTATGGACTCTGTCGGTGGCATTCCTACCAAATACAAACGACATCAAGAGTTTTATACTCTTGAGGAGAGTGGTAACAGCAGATAATTCAATACAATTTTGCAAGCTACAATTTCATAATATTGAATATTCTCTGCGTGTGTGTTCAGTCACTTTCGTTGGGACAAATGGTCTAAAAGTCAGTTTGCTAAGCTAATGTCAGTCTGTCAACGTGGCGATTGTACTTGTCTGACGCAATCGGCTTGTTAATAATTAAAAACTGTTTACGTTTAGATCCGTTGAAATTTTTCCCTGAGGAGTCGTTGAAAGATATTAAAAAAACAGACATTTGCTGTCTCAACATATTATTCTGGGAGATCGCCTGAGGTACAGACGGACAGACGGAGAGAGAAAATGTCTACCATGTGGGATAGGTACAGGAGTGCAGAAAAAATATTGTACGTATTCATTGCCGTCATTGGAATTCCCGGTGAGTGAGCAGATTAATTCATGTTTGGAATTTCTGTGTTATGACTGGTATGAACCTGTTTATTATCATTTTACAAGCTTCCACCTTGATGAGAATTGCACAAATATCTGTCGGAGATATCGATCCTGTCAGTTCAACCATCTGATTTTCATATTTAATTGAAAGCAGAACTAAACCTCTGTGTCTTCGCTAAGTTACAGGATCGACTCGAACGTTGTTTTTTGCCTTTAATGACACCTTATCCAGCTTTAACCCAGTGTTGACGACAGACAGCTGTCCGAGACGGTGAAACTGTGACAGGTTAGTGGGATCTTCTATAGAGTTGTACCAGTGCTGAGACAGGCAAGTCTCTGAGACAGTGAAACTGTTACAGATTAATGGGATCTTCTATAGAGTTGTACCTGAGCTAGTGACAGGTATCTCTCCGAGACAGTGAAACTGAGACAGGTTAATGGAATCCTCTCCAGAGTTGTACCAGAGCTTGTGACAGGCATCTCTCCGAGACAGTGAAACTGTGACAGGTTAATGGGATCTTCTATAGAGTTGTACCAGAGCTAGTGACAGGTATCTCTCCGAGACAGTGAAACTGTGACAGGTTAGTGGGATCTTCTATAGAGTTGTACCAGAGCTAGTGATAGGTATCTCTCCGAGACAGTGAAACTGTGACAGGTTAGTGGGATCTTCTATAGAGTTGTACCAGAGCTAGTGATAGGTATCTCTCCGAGACAGTGAAACTGTGACAGGTTAGTGGGATCTTCTATAGAGTTGTACCAGAGCTAGTGATAGGTATCTCTCCGAGACAGTGAAACTGTGACAGGTTAGTGGGATCTTCTATAGAGTTGTACCAGAGCTAGTGATAGGTATCTCTCCGAGACAGTGAAACTGTGACAGGTTAGTGGGATCTTCTATAGAATTGTACCAGAGCTAGTGACAGGCATCTCTCCGAGACAGTGAAACTGTGACAGGTTAGTGGCATCTTCTATAGAGTTGTACCAGAGCTAGTGATAGGTATCTCTCCGAGACAGTGAAACTGTGACAGGTTAGTGGGATCTTCTATAGAATTGTACCAGAGCTAGTGACAGGCATCTCTCCGAGACAGTGAAACTGTGACAGGTTAGTGGCATCTTCTATAGAGTTGTACCAGAGCTAGTGACAGGCATCTCTCCGAGATAGTGAAACTGAGACAGATTAATGGGATCTTCTATAGAGTTGTACCAGAGCTAGTGACAGGTATCTCTCCGAGACAGTGAAACTGTGGCATATTAGTGGGATCTTCTATAGAGTTGTACCAGAGCTAGTGACAGGCAGCTTTCTGGAAACTTACAACTTGGAGTGTTTAAACGTTCCGATTTTTTAGCAGTGCTCTCCGGGAACGTGTAACTGGGAGCGGTTTACGATTTGAAGTTTACTGTTTCTGAGTTATTATCAGACTGAAATCCCTGGTCCGGTGTTTCACGTCTCCCTGTGGAGTCCGGCACAGTCAGAATCCACTGCCTGTGGTCAGCAACGGGGTTTGATAAACTGAACCAGTGCCCACGGGTCTGAAGCTGTGTGTTAATTGTATTCATCACCGCTGCAAAAAAAAAAAAATCCATTCACTGAATCACTCTCCCTCTGGTTCCAGCTGTCCCTGCTCTCCTCCTGTGACCCGTCTTAAATTGGGACACATCTTCGTCTTGATGAAGGGTCTCGGAACGAAACGTAGTTATCCATGAATGTTGTCTGACCTGCTGATTTCTTTTTCTGTATTCCGTATATGTTGCTCCCATCTGTATCCATTCTCGGCCCCAGCAGATGCTGAGTTTCCACAGGCGTGGTCAGTCACGGTTAAATCACTGAAACTGGCCCCTTCAACGACTGTGATCGGCATGAGCACAGATCGATTTTTTCCATGCATCTCGTTCTTATTCCTGCTAAATACCGACAATTTATATATTTGTATTTCCACACTCTAAAAGGCAGGTCAGAGACATTGTGACCCGTGCCGAATGTTAGATAAGCGGACATTCGCCAAATCTATCACTCTATGTCTTTAGTTAAATAATAAAACAAAACAGATCCTGTGTTAATTCGTGGAGAACGTGTCGAGAATTGCCCACTATCTGTTATGTCATGTTCTGTCCATATCTGTCCATTACTCTCACCCTCACCATCTCTCTATTTTTATACCTCTCTCTCTCTAACACTGTCTCGCTATCTGTCAATCTCACTATCTCTAATCTAACTGGAATTCTAAATGGAACTCTAACTCTATCTTTCCGTTTATATCTCTCTCTCCCTCTACCTCTCTCTATCTCTCCCTCTATCTCGATGTGTCTCTATCCGTCACTGCCTCAATCTCTCCATCTTCCTCTGATGCTCCCTCTATTTTTCTTTTGCTATTTCCTCCTCTACACTTCACCACCCGTCTCTCACCCGGCCCTTCCCTCTCTCCCTCCCACTCTCTCGGTCCCTTACTCTCTTCCTCTCTCTTTTTCTCACACTCTGTCGTTTTCCCTCCAGCGAATTTACTGGCGATTGCGATCCTGTCCCGGGGAAAGTGCGGCCTCTCTACGTGTACCTCTCGCTATCTGGTGGCCATGGCAGCGGCGGATCTTCTAACCATTGTCATCCAGGTCACTCTGCGTCAAATCGCATATTATTACTTCACGTGGAGTTTTCTGAGCATCACCCCTGTGTGCAGTGTTATCGATGTACTGAGGTTCACAGCGACAGACTGTTCTGTCTGGTTCACTGTCACTTTCACTTTCGATCGGTTTGTCGCCATCTGCAGCCAGAAACTTAAAACAAAATATTGTACCGGGAAAACTGCGGCTGTGGTTCTAACGACAATTGGTGTACTGTCCTGCCTGAAAAGTGTTCCGCGCTACTTCGTATGGGAGCCCTGGGTAATCATCAACAATGTACCGTGGTTCTGTGTGGTCATGGACAATTATTTCATTGAGCCTGGGTGGGTAGCATATAATTGGCTCGATACGGTTTTAACTCCGTTCCTCGCTTTCGCTGGAATCCTGCTGCTCAACGCTCTGACAGTCAGGCATATTTTAGTGGCCAGTCGGGTCCGTAAGGGGCTGAAGGGTCAGAGCAAGGCGGAGAACCGCAGAGACCCGGAGATGGAGAGCAGGAGGAGGTCTGTGGTTTTACTCTTCACCCTCTCCGGCAGCTTTATCCTCCTGTGGCTGACACGAGTTATAAATGTCATATATTATCAGGTCTCAGGAATAGGATATAATTTAAATAATTCTGAAATGATTTTTCACCACCTCGGGAAATTTCTTAAGGATTTCAGCTGCTGCACGAACACAGTTATTTACGTGGTAACTCAGTCGAAATTCAGGGAGCAGGTGATCAGAGCGGTGAAATATCCGGTCACTTCGGTATATCAATGCATTAGTAAAGCCTAGACCTGAGCAGAAACCAGAGGCGGCCGCAATGTCTCCCGCCCAGGCTCCAGCTACTCTCATTCACTGCCTGAGATTCCAGGTGTTAGTCCCGGCGGCTGTCCCATCGAGCTGCAGCTCCGAGACATTAGGATAGTGTGTGTAACATGAAGCCTCAATATAATATTGGTTCCACCAGATGTCAGTCAAAGAACCACTCCAGAAAGTCTCACACCCGTTGGTCTCTGCATATGTCCCTACATTCCCATTCAAGCCTATGAACCTCACAGTCATCCTTCTCACAAGACGGCGGGTGTCTAGACTGATGCTGGTTGGCTAATCCAATGCCAGTCTCACCAGTCTCCCTCTTCCCCTTGAATGACTGAGGAAATAGGGTGTGCTTAGAATAAACAACATTTGACACTCCAATTTCAAGGCGCAGTCTCGCCACCAACCGGACTGGTGTATAGAACTGGTCAATAAAACGGTCCTTGCTTCGTTTTTTGTCTAATGAAAGTTAAAATACCCCTAAATGTCCTATATATTGTACGTAATGAAATCTAATAACGTGAATTAAGTTAAATTCATTGCCATAACTTAAGAAAGCTTTTAAATGAAAACTATCAAACTCAGGATGTGCTTCACCCTGAAAAAGTATGTGATCAACTGTTTCTTAATGCCAAAAGGTACACGACCCAGGGTGATGTTTTGCAAACAAATATAGTGAATAATTAAGCATAGTATGTCCAATTCCAAACAATGCTAATATAATTCCCTTCTTGTTTTGCCCTGGTCTCCCATAAAGCCAGCAGTTTATGTGTTCCCTAATGGTGTCTCCTATTTTCCCCATATCCGACAACTCTTCTCATAACCATTTAATTCTTTACCCTAACATTTATTTTCTGACTTCATAAATGGAAAATCTGTATCAGTTCCTGAACCTTTAACAGATTTTGTAACTAAACAATCAACTTAGACACAGTCCTCAACACTTCTATGAGCAGAAGCCCAGAGGAAGAGACATATATACCAATACTTTCTATATCAAATAATTTTGCTGTGTTTATAACAGTAAATATCACCTACAGCGAGAATGATCTGATTTAAGATTCATCAAAATCGAAAAGGAGAATCAACAAATTACAATCTTACAATAACAAATTTATTTGACTCACCGTAAGCCTAAAATAAAGACAAATCAGTTCTGCTGGATATACTGATAAGTGGTTGGAAAGTCGTTACTTTATCGTCACCTGTAATTCAAAAAAAAAAACAGGCACACCTACATTCGCAGTTATACTATCTTTTGCGCCATCTGCTAAAATAGTTAATATACAACAATAATTTTCCTAAATAGACTGATGAACCAACAGACTTTCAGGCGTAAGAGAATCCACAGACTTTATCAATCGTGCAAACTAAAACCGACTCAATCTATTCGAAAAAAGAAGCTGGAGTTACAGAGCAAGCTAAAGTGGGAAGTATTCCACTATCCACATGACTCATATTCCTATCGTGGTAAGAACCCAGGCACTCAAGCGTAAAATCAGTCTTCTTGTAAAATTCCCAACAGTCTTCCACCACATCTTTAACAGGATGCAAAATTCTTTGTCTCTCTAAATAAATACAGTATGCTAACATCATCTTCAAATTCAGGAATTGTTAAGACTTTTGTTCCATTTTGACCAGTAAAGCCGAAAATGGACGTCCTTATTGGAGCGCAACAAAATCTTAATATCTGTGTTTTATATCACATCCAAACATTTTAAAGTTTAAGATGAGGTTGTTTCATAGGCCACGGAGCCACAACAATGACAACACAGATGTTAGTTTAGCACCCCAAGAATACACATATAAGCATCTGCGCATATACAATGCTTCTCTACATATATCAGTTATTTTACTGATATGGTGCTTCCATGCTAGCTTATTATTCGTCCACGTGCATGGAAATCATACCGTCGACACATCAATTGTTTGAACATATCATCTCCAATCAACAGCGTCTGATTTAATTTAATTTCATTTAATCCTCCTTGAAAAAAGAAAGCAGGACCTGTTTTATCTACAGAGATATTAAATCCACATGTCGTTGCCTATTGTTCAAATTTTATACTGCTAATTGCATCCTATCTTCAGTAAAATTGAAGTCACTGTCCTTAATCCATAAAGCTCTATCATAGTGATTTCCCCACCGCTATAGCCATCTCAGAGAAAACATTATTCATCACAGTATTAAGTAATGAATGGCTATAAATACTGCCTTGTGTGGTTCCATTCTCTATCTCATAGAAACTCAAATATAACTTGCCCAGTTTACCCACATAGGTCATCAAAATGAAATTTTAAAAATTACAAAAAAATATGCAATTCTCCCCTCACTCCTAATTTCCATAATGTAATCAAATGTTCTTCCTTCCATAACTATCGCATGCATTTTGAAAATAGAAAAACTGATATTACATATATCTTTATTTACATGTGCTTTCCTAACATCATCTCCCAAATATAAAAACTGAAGAGAAAGTAATCCTACCCTTCCGAAAACCGAATAAAACACAAAATATTTTCCATAATGTAATCAACACGGTCTATTACCATACGTTCCATCAGTTTACATAAACCAGAGTTCAATGGCGTGAGCGAACCACTAGCAGGATGATGCGGGGATATTCTCTGATTCAGAATAGGCACTGGTTCTGCCATTTTCCGTGAGGAAAGATGATGGCATAACCTCAAAATACGATTAAAACATTTTAATATTATCTCGCAGAGAGCTGGTAGTCACACATTTAATCATACAATAACATACATCATCCTTACCCAATTAATAACAGCCTTTTAGATACAGACAAATAAAACTATGTATCAGTGATACTATCATTGCTATAGCTGATACTAGTATTCCAGCATATCAGGGTGTTTACTTCGAAATGCATCCCTACATTCTTTAACCCTTCACTTAAACCATCCTGATTATGAAAGGCAGCATATGACTCTGCCAGTAACACAATCATCCCTATTTTAGTGTCAATCATTTTACCCTCATTAATCAAAATAGGATATTACGATCACTGCGAAAACTCCAATATCATAATCATTCTCCAAAAATATCCAGGTTTAATATCCCTTCCAAATTCATCACAATATGAAGTCCAGTAAACTCTTTTCGCAACCTTCCCCACATCCCTCACCACTTTCTATGCCGTTTTAAAGTCACTCGGAGACTGATACTTCTTGACTTTCCCAAACGCCTTATTTTCCTTCCGAATAACCTCTGAACACTCCTCAGTCCACAATGGTACAGACTTTCTACTATTTATTTACTTTTTCATAAGAAACACTATGAACGCAGTTTGATGAATGATGTGACAAACATCATTCAATGAAATGTGGATTTCATTACAAAATCCACATCATCCCCTCAATATTCCGCCCTGACAGACGTTCATCACGTAAAACCTTAAACCAATGTCATTCCTGTTGAAACAAATAATTTTCCTGCAAGTGCCTCACATTTCGTTCACATTCACAACTCAATTCCATGTCGCTTTTCTAAAATTGGAAACACCACTCCGTCTATCAACTAGCCTATCACGCCTAATGACAATATAATCCGGCAAAGAAAAAAAAAATAGCTATCAACCGGTTTTCCTGAATACAGTAACATCAGGAAGATTTGACAATCAGAAATAACCTGCTGGAAGTATTCACCGTGAGAAATCAGGTTTCTCGCATTCCACTACAATATTTTCAATCTCATTATGTACCTTCTTTATTCGTTGTAGTGTAGAAGGTTGAGGGGGGACTTGATAGAGGTATTTAAAATTATGAGGGAGATAGATAGATTTGACGTGGTTAGGCTGTTTCCATAGAGCGTAGGGGAGATACAAACAAGAGGACATGAGTTGAGAGATGGGGGGTAAAAGTTTATGGGTATCATGAGGGGGAACTTTTTTTACTCAGAGAGTGGTAGCTGTGTGGACCGAGCTTTCAGTAGAAGGGGTAGAGGCAGGCTCGATATTGTTATCTAAAGTGAAATTGGATAGGTATATGGACAGGAAAGGAATGGAGGGTTATGGGCTGAGTGTGTGTCAGTGGGACTACGTGGAAGTAAGCGTTCGGCACGGACTAGAAGGGCCGAGAAAGCCTGCTTCCGTGCTGTAATTGTTATATAGTTATATAGAACATAGAACATAGAATAGTACAGCACATTACAGGCCCTTCGGCCCACAATGATGTGCCAACCCTTAAAACCTGCCTCCCATATAACCCCGCACCTTAAATTCCTCCATATACCTGTCTAGTAATCTCTTGAACTTCACTTGTGTATCTGCCTCCACCATTGACTCAGGCAGAGCATTCCACGCACCAACCACTCTGAGTGAAAAACCTTTCTCTAATATCCCCCTTGAACTTCCCTCCCCTTACCTTAAAGCCATGCCCTCTTGTACTGAGTAGTGGTGCCCTGGGGAAGAGGCGCTGGCTGTCCACTCTGTCTATTCCTCTTAATATCTTGTACACCTCTATCATGTCTCCTCTCATCCTCCTTCTCTCCAAAGAGTAAATCCCTAGTTCCCTTAATCTGAGCATAATCCACACTCTCTCAATCAGACAGTATCCTGGAAAATCTCCTCTGTATTCCTTCCAATGCTTCCACATCCTCCGTATACAGAGGCGACCAGAACTGGACACGATACTCCAAGTGTGGCCTAACTAGAGTTTTATAGAGCTGCATTATTATATTGCGTCACTTAAACTCTATCCGTCGACTAATGAAAGCTAACTTGCATTAATAATAAGCTTTCTTAACTACCCTATATACCTGTGAGGCAACTTTCAGGGATCTGTGTCTATGTACCCCCAGACCCCTCTTCTCCTCCACACTGCCAAGAATCCTGCCATTTACTTTGTACTCCGCCTTGCAGTTTGTCCTTCCAAAGTGTACCACCTCACACTTATCCGGGTTGAACTCCATCTGCCACCTCTCAGCCCACTTCTGCATCCTATCACTGTCTCCCTGCAATCTTCGACAATCTTCTACATTATCCGCAACACCACCAATCTTTGTGTCGTCTGCAAACTTGCCAACCCACACTTGTACCACTATATCCAGGTCGTTAAATAAAAACACGAAAAGAAGAGGTCACAGACCGATCCTTGTGGGACACCACTAGTCGCAACTCTCCAATCTGAATGTACTCCCTCCACCACGACGCTCTGCTTTCTACAGGCAAGCCAATTCTGAATCTACCTATCCAAATTTCCCTGGGTCCCATGTCTTCTGACTTTCTGAATAAGCCTACAGTGTAGAACTTTTTCAAATGCCTGACTAAAATCCATGTAGATCACATCCACTGCACTACCCTCATCTATATGCCTGGTCACCTCCTCAAATAACTCCATTAGGCTTGTTAGACACGATCTGCCCTTCACAAAGCCATGCTGACTGTCCCTGATCAGACCTTGATTCTGTAAATCCCCATAGATCCTATCTCTAAGAATCCTTTCCAACAGCTTTCCCACCACAGACGTAAGGCTCACTGGTCTATAATTACCTGGACTATCCCTACTACCTTTTAAGAACATGGGGACAACATTCG
The DNA here is from genome assembly GCF_048418815.1 of Hemitrygon akajei. NCBI lineage: Eukaryota > Metazoa > Chordata > Chondrichthyes > Myliobatiformes > Dasyatidae > Hemitrygon > Hemitrygon akajei. Next base: position 1,706,732 of record NW_027331941.1, read on the forward strand.
CCTCCCTCCAATCTCCCGGTACCATTCCCGTGGACAACGAGGACATGAAGATCCTAGCCAGAGGTTCAGCAATCTCTTCCATTGCCTCGTGGAGCAGCTTGGGGAATATTCCGTCATGCCCCGGGGACTCATCCGTCCTAATGTATTTTAACAACTCCAACACCTCCTCTCTCTTAATATCAACATGCTCCAGAACATCAACCTCACTCATATTGTCCTCACCGTCATCAAGTTCCGTCTCAGTGGTGAATACCGAACAGAAGTATTCATTGAGGACCTCGCTCACTTCCACAGCCTCCAGGCACATCTTCCCACTTTTATCTCCAATCAGTCCTACCTTCACTCCTGTCATCCTTTTGTTCTTCACATAATTGAAGAATGCCTTGGGGTTTTCCTTTACCCTACTCGCCAAGGCCTTCTCATGCCCGCCTTCTTGCTCTTCTCAGCCCCTTCCTAAGCTCCTTTCTTGTTACCCTATATTCCTCAATAGACCCATCTGATCCTTGCTTCCTAAACCTCGTGTATGCTGCCTTCTTCCACCTGACTAGATTTTCCACTTCAGTTGTCACCCATGGTTTCTTCACACTACCGTTCTGTCAGGAATTGGGACAGGAATGGAGGAGGAACAGTTGGACCAGCGCACACGAGAGAAACAGGAAAACAAGACGAACCTGGACAGAACCGATACAGAGCAGGTCAGAACAAGGACAGGGTAAACAGGTTACGGAGCAGGTCAGAATACGGGCATAAAAGGATAGAGAGCAGGCCGGCAACCAGCGCAGAACCGGTTTCAGAGCGGCTGACAACCAGGGCAGGACCGGATTCAGAGCAGACGAAGCAGGTACAGAGCGGGTTAAACTAGCTTCGGAGCAGGAAGACCCACCAACTAGACTCAGTCCCCGAGCAGCTTATAAACACCTGCCCCCTAATAGGCGACAGGTGTACCTCCTTAAGCCAAGTTGATCCAATGGCTGCGGTTGACAGAAGGGCTGGCAGCAAGACCCGGAGTCCGCGTATAATGCAGCCTGGGCTGGATCCCAGAGTTCAGGCGAGGCAGGAGGATCCCCAGAGTTCAGGCGAGGCAGGAGGATCCCCAGAGTTCAGGCGAGGCAGGAGGATTCCCAGAGTTCAGGCCGGCAGAGCAGGATCCCAGAGTCCAGGCCGGCAGAGCAGGATCCCAGAGTCCAGGCCGGCAGAAGAGCCCACTGGGGCGGGCGCATAACTTCTGGACAGGGCCGCCTCCCAGGCAGAACACGGAGACCCGGGCAAGACATGGAACAACTGGGCACTTGCGGGCACAACCCGTATGGAGCAATGGGTAGGAGTCTGCAGGGCGGGCCGCGTGGATCCCGGGCGTGACCTTTCCTGGGCGGAGACACGGAGGCCTGGGCAATGCACGGACACCTGGGCAGATGCGGGCGCAACCCATCTGAGGTGAGGGGTAGGAAGGGGACCGAGTTCCCCCGCCTGGCAACGGCAGACGGCCTGGCTTCCCCGACGCAGGAAAGGGAACAGAAGGGAGCTGGGTCCAGGGTGAGCAGCAAGACGACAGGGATACACCGGTAAATAGGGAGAGGCAAGCAGACAGCGCCACAGCGCGGGAAAGGCGAATACGGCGGAAAAGCGGCGACAGAAGCAGAAAAACAAGACGAACCTGGACAGAACCGATACAGAGCAGGTCAGAACCGGGCAGAACAGGATTCAGAGCGACCGGCAACCAGGCAGAACAGGATTCGGAGCAGACGAACCAGGTTCAGAGCGGGTTAAACTGGCTGCGGAGCAGGACGACCCCCAACTAGACTCAGTCCCCGAGCCCCTTATAAACACCTGCCCCCTAATAGGCGACAGGTGTACCTCCTTTAGCCAAGATAATCTAATGGCTCCGGGTGACAGGAGAGCTGGCTGCAAGTACCGGAGTCTGGAGTCCGCGGACCGTAGCAAGACCCGGATGGCGGGCTATGGACCGGACCCTAATACATTCTTTATCTTCCTCATCAGGACAAATTTATCCTTAACATCCTGCAAGAGATGCTTAAACATCGACCACATGGCCATAGTAAATTTCCCTGCGAAAACATCATCCCAATTCACACCCGCAAGTTCTAGCCTTATAACCTCATAATTTGCCCTTTCCCAATTAAAAAGTTTCGTGTCCACTCTGATTCTATCCTTTTCCATGATAATGCATAAGGTCAGGGAGCGGTGATTACTGACAGATCTGTGACCTGACACGGTTCGTCACCTAATACTAGATCTAGTATGGCATTCCCCCTAGTCGACCTGCCAACATACTGTGACAGGAATCCATCCTGGACATACTTAACAAACTCTGCCCAATCTAAACCGTTGGAACTAATCAAGTGCCAATCAATATTAGAGAAGTTAAAGTCACCCATGATAACAACACTGTTATTTTTGCACCTTCCGAAACCTGCCTCCCACTCTGCTGCTCGGTATCTCTGATTCTACCAGGGGGCCTATGGAATACCCCCGATAAGGTAACTGCTCCCTTCCTGTTCCTGAATTCCACCCATACTGACTCAAAAGAGGATCCTGCTACATTACCCACCCTTTCTGCAGCTGTAATAGTATCCCGGACCAGAAATGCCACCCCTCCTCCCATTGCACCCACCCCCCCCATCCATTTTAAAGCACTGAAATCCAGGAATATTGAGAATCCATTCCTGCCCTGGTGCCAGACAAGTCTCTGTAATGGCCACTACATCATAATTCCATTATGCATCCAAACTCATCTTCTTACCTTTGTTCCTGATGCTTCTTGCATTGAAGTACACACACTTTAGCCCTTCTACCTTACTACCTTTATACCCAATATTCTGCTGCTTTTTCCTCAAAGTCTCTCTATATGTTAGATCTGGCTTTACTCCATGCACTTCTTTCACTGCTCTATGGCTCCGGATCCCATCCCCCTTGCAAATTAAATAAACCCTCCCGAACCATGCTAGCAAACCGACCTGCAGCGATATTGCTCCCACTAGAGTTCAGGTGAAACCCATCCAATCCGCATAGGTCCCGCCTACCCCAGAAGAGATCCCAATGATCTAAAAATCTAAAACCCTGCGCCCTGCACCAACTCCTCAGCCATGCATTCAACTGCCATCTCCTCCAATTCTTACTATTACTATCACGTAGTACTGGCAACAATCCTGAGAACGCCACCCTTGAGGTCCTGTTCTTCAGCCTTCTGCCTAGTTCCCGAAACTCACAGTTGAGGACCTCACCCGTCTTCCTTCCTATGTCGTTGGTGTCAACATGTATCATGATTTCTGGTTGCTTTCCCCCACGTACCAGGATGTCATGCACCCGGTCAGAGACACCCCGGACCCTGGCACCCGGGAGACAACAAACCATGCGGATTTCCTTTTCACGTCCACAAAATATCCTGTCTGCTCCCCTGACTATAGAGTCTCAAAGGACGACAGCACTCCTCTTCTCCATCCCATCCTTCCACACCACAGGGTCAGACTCAATGCCAGTATTATTTGGCTATTCATTCCGATTAACACAATAACATCTCAGACATAGGAAAAGAATTAGGCCATTTGGCCAATCGAGTCTGTTCTGTCATTCAAATATGGATAATCCTTGTTTCTTCTCCTCAAGCCCATTCCCCGGCTATCTCTCCATCGCATTTGACGCCCTGTCCAATCAAGAACCAATCAACATCTACCTTAAATGCATTCAAACACCTGGCCACCACATCTGCCTGTGGTTACAAATTCCACAAATTCACTAGCCAGTGGCTAAAGAAATTACTCCGCAACTCTGCTTTAAATGGACCCGACTTTATCCCGAGCTTTGGCCTCTTGTCCTAGGCCCCTCCTGCACAGCGAACATCCTATCTGCATCTACTCTCTCTAGGCCTTTCAGCATTGTAAAGGTTTCAGTGAGATCCCTCCTCAACTTTCTGAATTCCATCGAGTACAGACCCAGAACCCTCAAACGTTCGGAAAGGAACGGTTTAATTTCCGGAATCATCGTTGTGAACTGTCTCTTGGTCCTCTCCAATGCTAGTACAACTTTTCCCAGAGGAGTACCCTAAAAAAGTTCACATCAGTCAAAGTGAGGCCCTACCAGTGCCTTCTAAATTGTCAGCATCACATCCCTGCTCTCGAATCCTTACCTCTTTAAATAAGTGCTAACTTTGCATTTCCTTTCACCCCCACCGACTGAATCTGCAAGTTAACCTTTAGTGTGTTCTGCACAAGAACTCCCAAGTCCCTTTTCATCTCAGATCTTTTGGCTTTTTCCCCTCAAAAAACATAACAGTTTCGCCAGGCATATATTTTTCTGGACGAAACCATACTGACTTCGCCCTATCTTGTTCCGTGTTACCACGTACACCATAAGCTTATCCTTAACAATTATCTCCAACATACATCCAACCACTGAGGTCAGGCTAACTGGTCTATATTTTTCCGCTGCCTTCAACCTTCCTTAAACAGTGGAGTGACATTTGTAATTTTTCAGCCCTCTGGCACATTGTCAATTATTTTTGAAAGATCATTGCTCACGCCTCCAGAGACTCCCGCGCTAACTTTTTTAGAACTCCAGGGTGAAGTTAATCTTTTCCGGTTGGCTTATGTACCATTTGATCTTGTAGCTTCTCGTTGTGATAGTACTGCACTCCCTTCCTTTCCTTCACACACCACATCCTCTGGCAGACTGCTTGTATCCTCCACAGAGAGACGTAACACATTCACTCCATTCATCTGCCGTTTCCCTGTTCCCCGTTATTACTCCTCTCCCTCATTTTCTAGATATCCTGTATCCACTGCCAACTCTCTTTCAATTTTCGCATCCTTGGAAATGCTTTTACTATCCATTTTTATATAGTTCGCTAGCTTGCGTACCTGTTTCATCTTTCCACTTCGAATGATACACTTACTTGCCCTCTGTAGGTTGTTTAAAAGCTTCCCAGTCCTCTGTCATCCGGCTGATTATTGTTTTGGTATATGCCTTCTTCTTTGTTTTCTCAATAGTTCTCTCTTCTCTTGCCATTCACCGTTGTACTATTTTGACATTTGACTATCCCTTCACTCGTGGAACACATATATCCTGCAGCTTCCTCATTTGACCAGCAACTCACGGCATTGCTGTTGCATGTCAGCAACTCTTCCCAATTTACTTTGGCCAACTCCTCTCTCATACCACTGTAATTTCCTTTAATCCACTGAGATACTGCTACGTCAGACTGTACGTTCTCTCTAACAGATATCAAGTTGCAAACTATCATGTTTTGGGGATCATTTCCTTGAAGCTCCCTTATTTCCTTCTGTTAATTCCATAACAGCCAGCCAAACGGCGTCCTTTCCACATGCAGGATAGCGCCGATGTTTTCATCTCTGTACCTCTACCACCGGATATCTTTATTTTTTCTGGCAATAAACGATTTATATAGTGAGACGCATCATAAAGTCAAACTGCGGCGTGATCTCAGATACGGTCGCAACTGATTTTGTTTCTAATGAGCCCAGAGCGAAGATTTCTGAGAAAAGATGCCGTCCTGAAGATAGAATATCCGGAGCTCAGTTCGAAGCCGAGAAGTAACTCCTGAGCCTGGTAACCCAATTCAAAGCGGAGCTTGATCGATTCTTGATTCGAAATGACGTCAAAGGATACAAGGAGAAGAAAGGACATTGGGAATGTGAGGGGAAATAAATCAGCCAAGATGCATGGGGGAGATCAACGGGCCTAATTACGCCCTTGTGACCCGTGGACTAAACGCTGGCGACCAACTGAGTCCTTTTTTTTAGCCAATGGCATTACAGTTATCCTGTCTTCCATCTGCTTCCCACCGCGCCTCTGCAGGCTCACGTTGAGTAATAATCGAGTAATATGTTGAAAAATGTAATCAAACAGAATCATCTTCTCACTCCGCAGTGCATAGTGTTAGGAACGGAGCGCCGATAGACGCGCCAGCGCAACGTAATTAATGTCAGCAGAATCGGGGCTAACAAAGACGAGGAGTCGGAGCAATTTGTTACAACTATGCAGCCATCCTTCCGTTAACCGGAACAGGTTCTGAATTGGCGGATATATTGCTGGAGGCATCAAATGATAACGTTGCATTGCGGTCAATAACTATCAAATGAACTGATACTGAGAGAGGATGTGTTCATTTACCGACTGACCAAACAACGGGACAGCGGAGGCAGAGCCAGGAGGCTCCGTAGAAGGTTGGGTTCACAGCAAAATAAAATTCTCAGTGATATTGCTCGGATAATACACAGTTGGTGAACAATTACATGGAATTATTCAAAAAGTTACAGACATTATTGACGGGATAAGGAAGAGAAAATACATGAAGAGGAATCTCTTATTTACTTCGGCCCCGGACTCGACGCATGGCCACGGCACTCGCATCGGCCCCAGGCATCCCGGCCTCTTCCTTGGTTGTGTAGAACATTCCACGTTTGATGTCTTTCCGGTCACACTTCCGAGCTCATAGTTCTAAGCCAATAACTGGAAAATTTGTCGGTATCAGTGAACCCCTCTGTTTAATGTAACATGTGTTTGTCCGATACCTGGGTGCACACTGAGCTGGTCTGAGTCTCGGACTCCCATGCAACATTCTCGAGGACTGTAAATTCCTGGGTATCCAAGTGCTTCCACAGCCCATGCAAGGAAATTGTATGCCACCCCACCCGAATCCTGGCCTACGGAGCGCATTCAGTTAAGATTCATTCTTGGAGTATTGTGTGTATTTCTGGTCACCGAATTACAGGAAGGATACTAATAAGGTGAAAGCGTGCAGGGAAGGTTTACAAGGATGTTGCCGGGGCATGAGAAACTGAGTTACAGAGAAAGGTTGAATAGGTTAGGACTTTATTCCCTAGAGCGTAGAAGAATTAGGGGAGATATGATAGAGGTTTATAAAATTATGATGGGTATAGATACAGTGAATGCAAGCAGGGTTTTTCTACTGAGGGTAGGGGAGAAAAAAAAACAGAGGACATGTGGTACGGGTGACGGGGGAAAAGTTTAAAAGTAACATAGTGGGGAGCTTCTTCACACGGAAAGTGCTGGGAGTGTGGAATGAGTTCAGGAACACACAAACCTTCCCACCGAAACAATGTGACGACACTCGAAGAAGATTATGCCAACAAAGTATCTTTAAATTCTTTGGAGAACTGCAGAAAGAATTATGTTTACGAAGATCATAGAGATGACATTGAATCCCAAATTTATTGTAACTGGTTAAGAATCTCTTATTTGATCTGCATTTAGCACGCATATCCCACAATAAATATTTAGTTATACTTCAAATTTGGCGAGGAGCTTTTGCCCATTATCTATCAAAGGATGCACTGGAATTGGAGTCTGTTGGAGTGACTTTAAATGACGAGTTGGGGATGGGGCGGTGATGTTCTCATTGCACCCTGTCGAATGATAGAATTCTCAGATTGCGGGGGCGTGTGGAGACTATTTGCACAATTGTGTGATTCCGGGTCTAAGGATAGATTCCGAAAAGAAGGACCTTCCTTCAGAACAAAGGGGAAGAGGAATATCTTTAGCTAGACGGTGATGAATTTGTGAACTTCACGGCCACGGGCGGCTGTTGACGGCAGGTCATAGTGCGTACTTAAAACGGAGGCTGACGATGACATGATTAATGACGATTTGGAAGGTTATTAGAAGTAGGCAGGAGAATGCGGTTGAATGGGATACTAGATCGGCGATCATCGAAGGGCAGAACAGACTCGATGGGTCAAATGCCCTATTTGTGACCTCTATATCGTATGTTCATAGGTGCAGATGCTGTTCTGTAATGGTGATAATCCGCTTTGTTTAAAGAGTTAAATTCAATGCTTAAAATAAAACAGCCGTTACCTGATTCATGGTTTACTTCACCTAGGCTTCCGGCATATGAAGTCACAGTTCATCGTATTTCGGAACCGAAGCTGGGGACTTCACTTAAATGATAAAGAACAGGATAGTGTAACATAACCAATATGGCTAACACGACAGGGCACAGTTTAAAGGTGTTTAGAATGAGGTACAGAGGAGATGTCAAGGGTGAGTTTTATTTTTACGCAGAGAGTGCTGTGTGCCTGGAATGGGCTGCCAGCGACGGTGGTAGAGGCGGATACGATAGAGTCTATTGGGAGACTACTGGATATGTACAGGAACCTTGGAAAAATAGAGGGCGATTTTCAAAGTGAGTAAATGCACGGCACAGCATTGTGGGCCGAACGGCCTGTACTGTGCTATAGGATTTATATGCTTAGGAGTTCCGGACAACTGATTGTCATCAGTTCTTGGAATCAGACCGACGCAAGCAGGAAGTTATGAATAATAATCAAATATATGTTATTTATTGTACTGATCTAAAGAAAGGGACTGATATTAGTGAATAGATAAATGTAAACGACTGACCTGGTATCTCCAATATCTTACAATGGAGGGACTTTATCTGGCCACATGTCTCTAAATGCGGTGCACAGCAACTAACTCCACAGATCGGAAATTGATGTGTCTGTACGGTTGGGTCCTGACGATGACTCGGCCAAAATCTTTGTTTTTTTTTTATTCGGAGATGCCAGTCCCACCAGTTATCCTCATCATTGTGTCCGCGTTACGTTCAATGTGTGCAATGAATGTTGGGAAATTCGACGTGGAAGTGTAACTAATAAAGTGGCCGATGAGAGTATATTACATCGTGAAAAAATGTAACCAATCAATATATGTTATACTGGAGAGTTATTATTTTGCTCCAGGAATGAAGGACATGAAGTACAGATTATGTACCGAGCACAACAGATATTTTAAGGAATGCCAATTATAAACTTGCTTTCACGACTGCTGACGAGTCATTTTGGAAACATCATACAATTCAAGACATTTTCTGTGCACTAAGCACTGCCTCACCATCTTAACAAGCAAATGAATAGGGCTGAGCGCGGCAATCTTTAGCTGTTCCCTGAATTTGGTCTGGGTCACACCGTAAATGAAGGTGTTTGTGCAGCAGCTGAAAAGCTGAATCATTGTCCCCGCTTGCTGCGCCCGCCACAGTCGGATAGACGTTTCCAGGTCCGTGTAGAGGTACCGCAGGAGAATGAAGACCAGGGTGGTTGTCGCCCAGCACAGGAGGAAACTCGCCGACAATGTGAAGAGCAGAACGATGGACTGTCTCCTGCTCCTCAGTTCCGGGTCCTGCTCCTTCTCGCTTTTTCTTTGTCCCATAAGCCCCCTACGGACTCGGCTGGACGCCAGGATCTGTCTGACTGTCAGAATGTTGAGAAACAAAATGAGGAAGAAAGGAGCAGCGGATTCAAAAGACGGTCTAACCAGTAAAACCACTCAAACCCCGGAACCGTGTGAAGAGCCGATTTCTGATCGCATTGATTCCGATACAGATTTGCGCGTTCTTTGTGCAGGAAGTAATAAGGGACGTTCTTTAAACAGAACGCAACGCATACTGTGCCAATAATTCGTTCTGCAATTCTAGACGTAGAGTAATTGGTCTGAATCTTCGACCAGCAAATGGCCACAAAGCGATCGAAAGTGAACGCTACAGTCAGCCACACGGAACAATCTAAAGACACGTAACACAAGACGTAGTGGACCAAACAGAACGGAAGTGATGGCTGAAGCCAATATGCTCGGTACGTTTCAACTATCTGGTAGAACGCGACTTCGATGATCACCACCATTAGATCGGCCACTGCCATCGCCACCAGATACCGAGTGATACCTTTGGAGAGACCACACTTTGCTCGGCTGAGAATCACGATCGCCGCCAGGTTTACTGTCGAAAAGAGAAGTAGAATTACGACAGCTGCAACATACAATCAAACTGAGTTTCCAAAGGTAATTCTTGCACTACAGTACTCCTTGAGTAACACGTGACGAGAGCCATGGAATGTAAGGAAATGCGCCTCGGTTGTCCCCGTACCAGTTATCAAGAAATCACGGAAGTGTGGGTGAAGACAAGGATATTTGCCGCTTATTTAAAATCGAAAGAAGTTCCAAACCAGGCGGTACTGCAGATGCTGGATCTCCAGGTTAATACAGACTAAGTGCATGCCACGGCGGGGTGAGGACGGCAATAAAATGTCGACGGTTCTGGACGAGGAAATCCATCAACCTTCTGTCCTGCCTTATACAGGACTCCACACACACCAGCAGGGCTGAGTCTGAACTGGAAGTTCCCACCGACCCATCCCTCGGTTAATTGGCGGGCTCCATAGCTGAGAAACCGATCTGTGATCCCCTTGTAGGAAGGGAAAGATCACCAATTGTGAGATCATGAAGTAAGCAGATCCAAAAATGGCAAGCAACAAATCGAGAGCGAGAGAGAGTCAGAGAGAGGAGAGAGAGAGAGAGAGAGAGAGAGAGAGAGAGAGAGAGAGAGAGAGAGAGAGAGAGAGAGAGAGAGAGAGAGAGAGAGAGAGAGAGAGAGAGAGAGAGAGAGAGAGAGAGAGAGAGAGAGAGAGAGAGAGAGAGAGAGAGCTGCTTAATGTTATTCCGTGAAACTCAAAAGCGTAGAACCATCGTAGAATGACTTCAAATATTTAGCATAATACTCTATCACGACAAGATACTGGAAAGAGTTTAGCAGGGACACAAATACAGAACTATCTCGGAGAGGCAGCTTCTCTGAAAACGGAGAGAGAGTTGACGTTTTTAGCCCAAACCCGTCATCATTGCTTCTCGGCTCACACTCTCCTGTTATAGCTTCGACCCCCATCCATTCTGGTACTAATGACCTGTTCCCGCACGAAACACCGACTGTTCACTTCTGTCCATAGATCAGAGATTCCAAAACTGGGGTCGACTGACTTTTAAGCTTACGGTAGGGCTGTTTTGCATATATATATATGTATAAAGTTTTGTTGGCCTTGCCTCAGTTCAGCCTGAGCTGCGGAATTCCTCAGTCAGTTTTTTTTTATGCGTTATTCCGGCATTGTAGCGTTTGCAGAATCTCTTATTCTGAAAGTGGAATCGAATCTACATGTCCATGGCAAACGTCGAGCAGATCGTCAATGTTTAATCCTGAAAAGACGTTGCGGTAAATCAGTTGAACTGAGACCTGTGCAAATCAATGTTCGCCTTTAGCGGAACGTTAAAAGAATTTAATTCTCTTTGTTGCAAACGTTTAAAAATTACAGTAAATTTTACACGCGAGACGAAGAAGTACCATATATTGATGGATTAAATTGAAGGACCAATCGAGGGAGATGCATAAATGGTAACTCACAATCAGATCACCGGTAACAGCTTGAAACCGCTAAGCAGTGAAGTCTTACCAGGGATTCCGATGACTACAATGGCAGGGTAGCATACTTTCATCGTTGTATCCATGGGATACTTGTCTTCTACGACTGGAAAACTTATCTCTATGTAGAGGTGCAGGAGATATCCGGCTGTAACTCCGCCAATTATTCACAATTGTTCTAAACGATTTATGTTGACCCACACGAGAGATAAAACACAATGAAAAGTCTGTGAAGAATACCACCGAAATACAACTTACTCGCTTTAGTTGAAAGATTTTTCTCCGCTGTTGGTACGCCCTGACAGTTCATTCTCAAGTGAACCAAAGAGATTGAAAGGTCCAACTTTTATAACACATTCGGTTAGCTGATGATGAAACCTACTTGAACAACTGCTGTTAATGATCATTACGTCACACTCAATTCAACATTATTTGGTTTCAACACTTGGATCCCCAGTGGGGAAACAAAATTATCTCGGCCAGAAACACTGCGTTGATAGTAATGATGCCAGTTCGGTTCCATTGCTTCAGAATTTACGGCTCTTGTCTTGTAGAAGTCTTGACAAGCCTATTCTTTCATCCTGTCAAAATAAATGTCTGAGCAGTGCTAGTTCAATTCTGACATTGTTACCTCCTTCGCTCCAGCTCCAAGGGTATCTTAATCCGACAAACACGTTCCAAATGTTAAGATTTTCATGGAATGCCACGTTAATGTGGTCCTCCGTCTGTCATTCTGACACAACTTCCCCTTGTGAAGTACGTGCGGTACTGATGCCGCCAATACTACGGGTCACCGGGACCATAGAAACATTCTGTCATTGTATACTACAGCTCATTGGCAGACCATTCGGAACATCAGGGCCGTGTGAGACTATTATGTGGTCTCATTCCATCCTCCATCCTCCCAGAATCATAGAATAGCCTCCAAGCCCCACTTATCCAGGAGTCTATCCAGGTTTCTCTTACGTATTGAAATCCAAACTGCATCGAGCACCTCTGCTCTAAACTGGTTGCTATCTGTTAACACCCTTTGTGTGAAGATTTCCCTATGTTCCGTATAAATACATCACCCTTCACTCTGAACACATCACCGCTCCTTCTAGTCTCACTCAACATCAGTGGAAAATGACTGCTTCCATTTAACCCACCTGTGCCCTTCATAAATGTGAATCAAATCTCCCCTCTTTGGGAATAAGGTCCTACCCTGTCCAGCACTTGCCTATAAAGCAAGTTATCATGTCTCGGATTCATACCTGGACTCTTCTATGCACTCTTTCAATTCTATTGAAATCCTTCCTGGGCAACGGGAGCAGAACTGTACCAATACCTAGATTCAGATCTTAACAACATCCAGCATATCGGCAGAGCGGTTCTGACTGTTTCGGTTTTGTCGTCGATGAACGTTTCATTCATTGTGTTAGCTTTCATTGCTATGGGATCTTTGCGTAGTCCGGGCAATAAAGTATGCACACCATGAATTTATATTGATAGCAGGGAAAAGGTTATTGACATTCATTTCGGGAGGGCGAGAGAATTAAAGCTAAGATGCAAGACTCCGGATTTATCAGGCACTGGTCTGACCCTAGACAATGTATTGTGAATGTTATGTAATTAGGGACCCTTAACGTAAAAGTATGTTCCGGAAGATAAACTCCAGCCAAAAGGAGGTTCAGTGAATGATCGAAAGAATGAAACAGATGTGCAGATTTTAATGTCTTCGTTAGACCTTAAAACAGTTAAGTGGGAGAACTATGCTCCGGAATGTTTGTTTCCTTTACGCTTGTGGTCAGATCAGGGAACACATCCGGAAAATGAGTGGTACTAAGTCAGTCACGATGGACTGGGGCAATAACCTCGCCAGGCACAAAAGGCCCGATTAGGCTCCTTCGGCTTATGTTCTTTTGGCATTGGAGAGAAACCGATGTTGTCCAATATGTGAAAAAAGTCGGGTTTCAGTCTTCACAGGAAGGAGGCAGTGGGAGTGTGGGTGTGGTTGTAGGAGGATGCAATGTAGCTCGTTTGAAAAATATTAAATTTAAGATTCTAAAGCTGTATGGAAATTGCAGAACGTGTACAGATCTGAAAAATACGGTTTCCAATTATATGAGCTGAGCTGCCAGCAACATATGCAGTGTCCCTGTGTTTACTGACGGTGAACAGCGAGATCGTGGAGAGGATGTCTGTGGATATTGCATCGTCCGCCACATTAACCCTTACCTACTGTTCGGGACAAATTTGATCCGTTTTGACATTCGACAGCAGTGAAAACACCCTAAATACCATTTTTAATCCGAAATTTGATGACGTTTCCTAAAGTGACCCAGATGCGCAAAAATGAAAATATTTCAAAAAGTTATGCTTTTGGACAGGTGCAACAAATTTTTGTATATTAAGGCTGTTCCGTGTCAAATTTGACCCGTAGCTATTGAAACAGATTTTAGATCTCTGAAATATTAATTAGGGATTAATCTCCCATTTATTAATGTCAGATCGGCTCTTTATGACATTCCAAATATATCTGTGGTTCAAAATTTGGTATAGACACTTTTTACGAGGGGATTCTTGAGCCGGGTCTACATTGCTCCGGACCATGCTGTGAAGTTGCAGAATATGAACAGGTTGCCTGCGTTAAGTCAGCTGTTACTTGCATCGACCGATATCACTGCTCACCACGGTGAAGAGTGTGAGAAGAGCCAGGAATACTGTCCTGGTGCATTACTATGCCCGTCAAAATTTCGTAAATCAGTTGCAAAAGTATGGAATTGTGTTGCTCACTAATAAGCACACGGAGTTTAAACGGAGATCAGAGAGCTGTTCAGTCCAATTCGGCACCGCTGCAATTGAATGACTCTGCAGGTCATCAACAGTGTGCAGGAAGGACTTGAAGGTTCAGTTCAAAAGTCCAGCGATTCGAGCAACACCAGTATCCATCATCAAGGACATCCACCATCCGGATCACGTTCTCATATTTGTAGTTTTTGCATAGTCTGCAAAACATGAAAGAGCTTACAGCTAAGATATCTCTAAAAGGAATTTCTGAGTTCGGTATTACGCATAAATGATAAATATAGACATTGAAGTGGCACAGATACGGACGGAGTGATTTGCTGCCAGTGTAAAACCCAGCACGAATTGAGTGAATTATTAGTCATGGAGAGCAGGTTACTGTGGATATTTGCACGAATTATATTATATTAATATTGTAAATGGCCCAGTTATGCCAGTTTTGGAATTGAACTCGCAATGTCGAAAGGTTGGAAAAATGTCTGTCTTCATTGTTCCGGCACAATGGACATGTGGAGTGGGGTAGTGGGACAGTAGGGATGAAATACAATAAACGGCATTGTGAATAATTGCTCATCGCTGAAACAGTGCGCTTTCTCCGTCCCGGAATGGACTACTTGGTCCCGACCACTCTTTTGCTACCGCGAGGTCACCAGTTCAAGTTGCGAGGTATCAGGTAAATTGTAGCGTAAAACCCAGCACGAAGTGGGTGAAATATTACTCATGGAGAGCAGGTAAGTGTGGATATTTGAACAAATTATATTATATTGGTATTGCAAATGTCCTAGTTATGCCAATTCTAGAACTGGACTCGCAATGTCCATCCCTTAAGAGTGTCATGGAATGGGAAAAATGTCTGTCTTCATTGTTCCGACACCAGTTCAAATGGCGAGATATCGGGTAAACATGTAGTTCAAGAACACATGGGAAGCTTGCTGGTGTTAGTGGCCTGACGAGAATCATGGTAATTAATATGGAACAAGTTGTCTTTGGAAGATTTGCAAACCAAGTCAGTGTGACATAAAAGAGAAGTAATCGGATTCTTAGAGAAGTAATGGACATACTTTTAGTTTTATCTACAGATATCACAGAGGAACATGACTTTCTGCCCCAATGAGTCCACCTAGCCCAATGACATCAATTGTGACGATTTTCCTTGGAAGACCATGTGATTTGCCTCCACACTGAATTATGTCAAGGCACACAGTTAATGCAATATTTAAAATTAAATACATTTTCTACATACGTGTGTACGTTCCTAGTGCTGGTTTCATTGAGACTACCTCAATGCCGGCCGCTTCTGACAATTTGGAGAATAGATGTTGTCAAATTCAGATGCTCTGTAACAAACACAAAAATAACGTTCACGTCATAGGTTAATGAACGTTAAATGAAAACTATTGCTATTTGAATCAACCCACATACTCCAAATAACATGGGTCTATCCAGAAGTGCAATGACATATAACACGGCCTGGTCCACCTGCACCCACCTATCTCATGGACACATAACACGCATGTCTTTGGATATTCTCTTTTGCTACTATTCTCTCGGGAGAACCATTTCCAGAACCGGTCCGCGGCGTGGAGAGGAAGTGGCGTGCAAATCTGGATCGTGGGTCAGCGGAACTGCAGGGAAGTTTGGAGTGGCAAAACAGATGTGCCATGTCTTTCGCATCCAGAAACATGAAGGTGCAGAGATTTAACAGCATGGGTGAGATCCTGGAGATATTTCCCTGAGAAATGTTCTGATGATAAGGTGGTGATGTTGCCCAGTATATGCTTCCACTATACGTTGTGCTGAAATCCCGAGTCTATATTCAGTGTATTTTAGCACCTGCATGTCATGGGTCCAAACGGTAAATGATAACACCCTAAGCAACTACTTCAGTTGATGGCAGACTCATAACTCTGGTCTTTCCCCGCCCTGTCCCCTGATACTTGTATTCGGCAACGCAAAATCTCATCTACATAAATATTACAATATTGTCCTCAGATCGGCAATTAATACCTTACGGCACGGTTTCAATAATTGAATTTCTCGCAACAAATCGATCGACCCTGGACAGGTGTCCAGTCCCTAGCGGCAAGGAATATCACTTTTTTTCGTCACACTTTGTCTCAAGGAGAATCTCAGACAGAAGATTACATTTCTCGCCAACTAAAGGGTCAATGAAGATTGAAACATCCACGCAAATGTGGAGGAGTGCGATTGGCTATTGAAGAGGAGGCTGGTCCGTGTCGCTGCCCTTGGGGGTGGTGAGTGGGGTGCGCCGGTTTGTGTCGCTTCCCTCGGAGCCCATTGGTTCCCGATGCACTCGGGGAACTACGGAGATTGGAAGATTTTTGGATAGACCTGTAGTTCATTTCGACCTCATTATTACTGTGTTTTTTTCCCCTGTTCTCGCTCATTCTTTCGTGTTGCCGATTGGCGGTCTGGGTATTGGAAGAACCGTAAGGTTTTGTGTCGCGGCGTTCAGGATTGGGTTTTTTTTTTGGCTCCAGACCTGTGCAGGGTGTGTGATAGATGTTTCCTGTCAATGAGTGAATGAAGTATTTCCGGCCTCAGATGTGCAGATCCAGGCGTGCACTGCAAACTGAAACGAGATAACAGCGCATATCGTGACAGAAGTAATGATACTCAGGACATAAAACTCCTTTCAATCGCTGAAAGCAAAACAAGAATATCGACCTCAAAACCCCACACCACGCATAAAAAAAATCAGGACGTAACGACCGACAACCCCCATCCTTCTACCCCTTCACACAAATAAACGGAAAGAAACGGGCGAAAAAAACATAGAATATAAAAACCATAAACCTGAAAAGTTCATATTCTATAAATGCAAATTCCAATGCATAACGCAAAACAACGACAGTATCCTCCTTCATCATCGAAGAGAGAGACGCCATTCGAGCGGAGAAGCTGACCCGCCTGTCACTGCACGTCACACAGAGCGAGGCCGCTCATAGACTCTTTTTGGCGCATATAATTGGAAAGACAGTCGGCGATGTGCACTCGCTGCCCTACCATATTCACCTTGATCTTAAAATCTTCCTCTCTCGACACTTTAATGGGCGATAAATTGACACGTCCATCGGCGAAATGGAATCTGACTTTGCCTGGCTCCCATCCTCGAAGCCGCAAAATATTGCTCATAAGCTAACACCGGTGAATGGAGTCTGAGAAGGTTTTCTCCAAGCTGGTAAGCAAGCTGA